>NC_136261.1:107841713-107866713 GCF_964187855.1 Myxine glutinosa | reverse complement strand
ATAATGTGAGGCCATCTGTCGGAAAGTTGAAGCTCAACCGAAGGTGGACCTTGCAACATGACAATGACCCTAAACATACCAGTAAATCCACCAAGGAATGGCTGAAAAGAAAGAAATGGAGGGTTCTGGAATGGCCAAGTCAAAGCCCGGATCTAAATCACATAGAGATGTTGTGGGGGGATTTGAAACGAGCTGTGCATGCAAGAAACCCCTCAAACATCGCACAGCTGAAAGAATTCTGCATGGAGGAGTGGGCAAAAATTTCTCCCAGTCGATGTCAGAGACTGGTAGACAGTTATAAGAAACACCTACTTGAGGTTGTTTCTGCCAAAGGGGGCAATACCACCAATTTGAGCCAAGGGTGTACTTACTTTTTCCACATGTGAAATTTGCATTCATGTTTATTTAAATTATACAATGGACTACAAAATGTAAATGTTTCATGATATTTGTTGTATTATATCACCTTTATCTATCAATATTGTTGAAATGAAGATCAAATAGCTGTATGTTGAAAAAGTCAAAATTTTACATGGGGTGTACTTACTTTTTCACGTGAAAAAAAAATCGGCGCGTTTCGGCCAAAATCGGCCAATATATATATTCACGTGAAAAAGTAAGTACACCCCATGTAAAGTTTTGACTTTTTCAACATATTTCAACATACAGCTATTTGATCTTCATTTCAACAATATTGATAGATAAATGTGATATAACAAATATCATGAAACATTTACATTAACGTAGAGCAGCAACGAAGGTTGGAAAGGGTGGAAATGTGAATGGTTCGACGGATGTGCAGAGTATCGTTGAGAGAGAGGAAGACAAATGATGAATTGCGAAAGATGATGGGAATAGAGCCTGTGATTGATGCTGTGAAGAGGAACAGGTTGAGATGGTTTGGTCATGTGTTGAGGAAGGATGAAAGTGACTGGTTGAGAAGAGTGGTGGAAATGAATGTAGAAGGAAGCAGAGGATGGGGAAGACCGAGAAAGACTTGGCTAAAGATGGTGGAAGAATAAATGCGGGCAAGGGGGTTAACAAGGAGAGATGCAGAAAATAGGGCAAAATGGAGAAGATTGTCATGGGGACCGCAAGGCTAACCCCCGCTCTAGCAGGGAAAATGGCCTTCAAAATGCATGTTGTTGTTGTGTTGTGTATATATATATATATATATATATATATAGCGTACGGTACGCTGGTCAGCACCTCGCTGCATCCTTGGACGACTCCTCAGCACCATCCCGATACACACCACATCCCGACAGGGGTGACGTTTTCACCTTGCCCAGGTCCATGGTTTCTGCCAGTTTTTGTCTTTGCCTTTTGGAAAATTATTTTGTTGGTGTACTGCTTTAAAAACTTTCCTAAATGTCTCCTCAATCTTCTAATATTTTGCCTGTAAAAAGAAATCCCTATTAATTTTACACATCAAACTGTACTTCGTTTGGTGCACATTTTTCTTGTTTCTTTAACATCTATGAGTAACAGCAGTCATTTCTTTTCACAGCATCCCTTTACTACAAAAGTCTGAAATTTGCTCAAGTAAACAAGGCAAACCTCGGTCAATAGACAGAGTTAGGCAGTTATTTGTGTTGCTTCTTTCAGCAGTCGCCCATGCTCAAATAATACATGAACGAGTTCATAAAAGACCAAACAGCTACGTGATGTGCTATGCTATTGTTTAGTACGTGAATTTATCGGAAGTGCCAACACATTAAGCAGTGCACAAATTTATTTGGTGAAAAATCCTTTATCTGATGCTCGCCCAATTACACCATGTATATGCAAAATAGAACATGTGTTCTACTAACTAGCAATCTTGGAGATATGATTTGCCCAAACAAAAAAGATCATGGCCAATGGTGAGGCCCAAAAGTACGGTCCTTTCAGAGAGACAAAGTGTGAGATTTGTTGGCATCGAAAGACATTCCCAGTGTTGCAGAAGCTCCTGGTTCTATCAACATCTGCAGAGAGGGAAGAGGCTGTTGCCTGCTCAGATAAAGGATGAGAGATGCTTCAGCAAAGCAAGATTCAAAGCATGAATCAGAATGATCGTTAATGAAAATGAGGAACAGGACTGGGCCAGGGACAATTCCTTGGGGCACAATGGCAATCTCGAGCATTTGATACAGTCTGTCACCCCGCTTTGCTCACCATACTCTCTGCCGAAGGCACCCAAGGCCGCCTCCTCGCATGGCTTACTAACTTACTCCACTCTCGTAGTCAGTGCATGGCTCTCAATGGGTTTCCTTTCATCTCCTCTCTTATGTCCAAGGTGATGGTCCTATTCTCACATCTGAGATCAAGGCTCTCATACCATTGTTGGGAGAACAGCAGCAGCATGTCAAGGGCAGTGACCGAGTCTAAATCTGAACTGATGGTCTGATATTTGCCATTGGAGAGAAGGAAGGATTTTACATCAAACTGCATGATGGAATCCATTGCATTGCTAACAAAAGGGAGAATTGCTTTGCAATACACATCCCCTACCGGTCACAATGAATGTTCTTGTTTCAAACACTCAGCCATCTACAATTGTGAGCCATCTACAGTAGGCCAAATTGTGTTAGGTATGCAAAGCTACAGAATAAGTTGCAGTTTCTGTAACTTATCATAATAAAGCTATGCACCTAGTTTCATTTCAATATGTTAAAATGTATGGGGGAAAAGCCTGGAAAACTGACCTATGTATAATCTACTACCGTATATAAGAGAGGCGTTGGTCTGTGTCGCCATTTTTCTCAGAGATGGCTGAACAGATCTTCTTCAAACTTTCAGAGGTTCATCAGTGACTGACAGCTTTAGGCAAAAAAATAAAAATAAAAAAAATTGAAAAAGAAAAAGTCAGTTTTTTTGGTTAAAACAAAAACAACTTAAAAAACGCTCTATAGTTCCGAAGCCTTTTTGATTAATGACAGTTATATACAAGTGCACATTTACGTAAATAAATAGAAAACAATCACCAGACATGAGAAGACAAATAATCAAACAATTCCGGAGCGGTAGAAGTTGGTGAAAGGCTTCTTCTGCTTCTTCCTGAACGTCATCATACTTAACTCAGAAACGTGATCAACAGCACATTCACCAGCATATATTCAACGGTAAAATGATGATTTGACATTTGTAATGGATTCTGATTTGGATGTAATTGCTTTTCCATTATAATATATTTACCCTCATTTTAAATATGTTAATGTTTCTTTTTCGCTTGGGCAATGCTGGGTACTCCAGCTATAAACACTTTTACACTTTACTCGGGGTACAAATACAAATAAAACGTTGTCTCGGGGGTAATAGAGGCTATGTGGCCGCGGCCTCATTCAGGGCTGTGGGGGACTGGGGGAGGGGCGTACATTCTCTATGTAAATGTGTACCGTGTAGCACCACCTGGTGATGGTGGCACAGGGTATTACAATTTCCTTTTTCACCAGGGCAACACTGAGGTTAAAGCGCTCTTTGCACGGGTAAATTTTTCCTCCTTCCCTTCCCCTTCCCCCTCCCCCAAAAACGGAGGGGCCTGTCATAGCCACCCCTCCCCCCAAAATATGTATATGTAGTACATCTTTGCAGTCCCTCTCCCCTAACCCCCTGTTTAGAGTACCTACATAAAGAGAGTAGCGACATAGGGGGACCAGAAATTTAGGGTCACGTGACTCCAGGTGCCATTTTGTTTCACACCCGATCGCGTATCAATCAACGCCGTACGCAGCTTAAAACGAATTGGTACTGAAAGTTTGGTGATCAAAAAATCTGACAAAATGACGGGATGTTGCGCCTTTGGATGCAGCAATAAATCGGAGAATGGGTACAAGATGTATAGGTTCCCTGCAAATCCACAAAGACGGAAAGTATGGGAGAACAAAGTGAGCAGAGTGGGATGGAAACCAACTTCGTCATCGTGTTTGTGCGAGGTAAGCAGTGGTGATATCGGTCCCATGTATTAATATTGGCGTATGTATCGGTTCGCACGAAAAGGGAGGAGCTTAATCGTATGACGTCATGAAAAAACGCGATGACGCAGCCTCGCAGAACAAGAGCAGAATCTCCATACAGTTCCAGGGGTGTGTGTGTGTGTGTGTGTGTGTGTATATATATGTGTGTGTGTGTGTGTATATGTGTGTGGGTGTATATGTGTGTATATGTGTGTATATGTGTACGTGTGTGTGTGTGTGTGTGTGTGTGTGTGTGTGTGTGTGTGTGTGTGTGTGTGTGTGTGTGTGTGCATATATGTGTGTGTGTGTGGGTGTGCGTGCATATATGTGTGTGTGTGTATATATATATGTCTGTGTGTGTGTATGTGTATATATGTGTGTGTGCATATGTGTGTATGTGTATATGTGTGTATTTGTATTATTTAATTATTTACCAAGACGACAATATCTTTTTTTTTTTCTTCATTTTGCTTATAAAACTCAATAAGACATACTCGATATAATAGTACATTATTTCCAAAAACCCTATTTGTAATCATATTACCCTCAGTCATAAAATGATTTTGCCATGACAATATGTGATCTACCATTGCCTCGACTAAGAATTTTACTTTTCTCGAGTAAACGAACTTGGGGCACCACCTTATGGACCACTTGTTTGTTGCCGAGCACCACCATGGACCCCAATGTTTTGGGGCATGACCCCTTTGTTGGGAGGGGCCAAGGGCCTTGCTCACGGACCACGGTAACATGGCACCTATGCCCAACAGGTGGACCACAATAGTCGGCCCCTGTTGGCCATAAATAACAAAACGGTCAGACAATTTTCAATTTACAAAACAACTGACAAAAGTTTTACATTTTGAACATGCGTAACGGTAAGACGTCCTTAACTCAGATTGTCCAGCCACCAAATTATTATTTGCAAATACTTATTTCAATATTATGAAACCCCCACTAGAACTGTCTTGTTGCTAATGCACTTGTTCCATGATTGAATAATATTTTTTGTCCATGACATGTCATGAAATGACAGAAAATAATCAAGGTTTCATCAACATACTGGTATGACAACAATTAAGTACAAATTAATTTGTCGACAGACATCGAGAATTATTTCCTTATTGTAGCGGTTCCCGCTGGATGTACACAATCACCTTGCACCTGCCAGGACGCGGCCAGGGCGCAATCGCCATGCCGGGCTCGTCCGGACGGGCCCAGACGCGCCTCTCCCGGGCATGCCCGGACTCGCTGTTCCCGGGCACGCCCGAACCTCCCGGGCACGCCCGGTCTCGTCTTTCCCGGGCATGCCCGCTCTCGCCTTTCCAGGGCTCGCCCAGAGCGCCCAGGCACGCCCAGCCTCGACTTGCCAGGCCGCGTCCAGGACGCCCGGCCATGTCCAGACTCGCCTTTCCAGGGCTCGCCCAGAGCGTCCGGGCATGCCCGCTCTCGCCTTTCCAGGGCTCGCCCAGAGCGCTCGGGCACGCCCAGCCTCAACTTGCCAGGCCGCGTCCAGGACGCCCGGGCATGTCCAGACTCGCCTTTCCAGGACTCGCCCTTGACACCCGGGCATGCCCGGTCTCGGTTTTCCAGGGCAAACGCCCCGGCATAAATGTGTATATATATTGCTGCCCGATAAACGGGCTTTTCAGAGTACCCGAGTTTGATACGTGCATTAAAGCAACTCGGACGAATTTCCGTCTTTGGTCGCGTCAATTCTTTCGACTTGCGTTGGAGCGCAGCTCCTTCACTGGTGACCTACCGACATGGACACGGCAGTGACTCTTAAACTGCCTACCTTCTGGGAGGCTCACGCGGCTGTTTGGTTCGCCCAGGCGGACTCCTAGTTCGCCCTGCGAGGCATCACCACAGACGACACCCGCTTCCACCATGTCGTGGCAGCGCTCGGTTCCGCCACCGCGGCCCGCGCCCTGAGCCTCCTCGAGCACCCGCCGGCTGCCGACAAGTATGACGCGCTGAAGACGCTCCTCCTCGACGCTTTCGCCCTCTCGCCGGCGGCACGCGCACGGCGCCTGCTCGACCTGCCCGAGCTCGGCGACACGCGCCCGTCCGAGCGCATGGACTATATGCTCTCGTTGCTCGGTGAGCACTCTAAGGATTTTCTGTTCCGCGAGCTGTTCCTTCGCCAGCTGCCTCACCCGGTATGCCTCGCCCTGGCTGGCACGTTGATCACAGATCCCCGCGCCCTCGCCAGGGAAGCCGATAAGATCTCCTCGGCGGGCCAGCACATCGGAGCGGCTACCTGGAGCCTGCCGCCGTCCGAGGCGACGCCCACGCGCCCTGCGCGGTTGGAGGCCGAACTGCCGGTGCAACTGGCGGCCGCCACGCCGCGCCGACCGCTTCCGACACGACGGCCGGGGCCTCCACCTGACCAGGCGTGGTGTTATTACCACGCCAGGTTCGGACACAAGGCTCGGACGTGCCGACCCCCGTGCACTTTCGGCAAGTCGGGAAACGGCCGGGCCGGCGTTCATTCCCAGCCATGAGCGCCGGCCACTCGGGCAACTTGCTTTTTATTCGGGACACAGCGTCCGGGCGGCGTTTCCTTTGTGACACCGGCGCCCAACTGAGCGTCATACCCGCCTCCGAGCAGGACAGACGGGACGCCATTTGCGGCCCCTCTTTGGTCGCTGCTAATGGCTCGGCCATACGCACTTTCGGCCCGCGCGACTTCACCCTCTGCTTCGGCAGCCAGCGCTTTCAGTGGACCTTTGTGACCGCCTGCGTCCCCATGGCTTTGCTGGGCGCCGACTTCCTCTGCGCGCACAGGCTGCTGGTCGACGTCAAACGACGTCGCCTTGTCAACGCCGAGACCTTCAGCTCCCTGGCGTGCACGATGAGCAGCTCCGCGCCGACCGAACTGGCGTGCGCCCTCCCGACGGCGAACGAGTTCGCTCACCTGCTCGCGGAATTCCCGGCCCTCACGCGGCCGACGTTTTCGGCCGTCGCAGTGCGGTATGAGATCGAGCACCACATACCCACTACGGGCCCGCCGGTCTACGCCAGGGCCCGCCGCCTCGACCCTGCCAAGCTCGCCGTGGCAAAGGCCGAGTTCGACGCGTTGGAGCACCTCGGCATCGTGCGGCGCTCCGATAGCGCGTGGGCCTCACCACTGCACATCGTGCCAAAGCCGGGGGGCGGATGGCGCCCGTGTGGCGACTACCGCCGCCTCAACGATGCTACCACCCCCGACAGGTACCCGATCCCGCACATCCAGGACTTTTCCGCCCGTTTGGCGGGACGGGTCATATTTTCAAAAATTGACCTGATACGGGGATACCACCAGGTACCTGTCCGGGCGGCCGACGTCCCGAAGACGGCCGTCATCACGCCGTTTGGCCTGTTCGAATTTTTGAGGATGCCGTTTGGCCTCAAGAACACGGCCCAGGCGTTCCAGCGCTTGATGGACGGCGTGCTGCGCGACCTGCCATTTCTTTTCGTCTATCTGGACGACATCCTCGTCGCCAGCACGTCCCGCGCCGAGCACCTCCTCCACCTCCGAACACTGTTCGGTCGCCTCAGCGAGCACGGCTTAATTGTCAACCCGGCCAAATGCCACTTCGGCACGACGACCGTTGACTTTTTGGGCCACCGCATCACCAAGACCGGGGCCGTGCCGCTGCCGACCAAGGTCGAGGCCATCACCACGTTCCCGCGTCCCCGTTCCATCAAGGCCCTACAAGAGTTCCTCGGCATGGTGAATTTTTATCACAGATTCATGCCCCGCGCTGCTCAGCTCATGCGGCCCCCTTTACGAGGCCCTCCGGGGCAAGCCGGCCAGGCATGACATCGTTTGGTCCGCGGCCATGGACGCGGCCTTCGGGAGCGCAAAACGGGCCCTCGCCGACGCAAAGCTGCTGGCTCACCCGGTGCTCAACGCGCCCATCGCCCTCACTACGGACGCCTCCACCTACGCGGTGGGCGCCGTCCATGAACAATGGGTGGACGGGGTTTGGCAGCCACTCGCTTTTTTCAGCCGGCAACTCCGGCCGAACGAGTTAAAATACAGCACGTTCGACCGCGAGCTGCTCGGTCTATTCCTGGCCGTTCGCCATTTCCGACACCTCCTGGAGGGCCGCCCGTTCACGGCTTTCGTCGACCACAAGCCGTTGTTCTTCGCAATGGCCAAAGTCACGGTGCCGTGGTCGGCCCGCCAGCAGCGCCACCTCTCCGCCGTGTCGGAATTCACCACGGACATCCGGCACGTCGCCGGCAAAGACAACGCCGTGGCCGACTGTCTTTCTCGGGCCAGCGCGAAAGCGGTCCACCTCGGCGTGGACTTCGCGCTCATGGCGGCCGACCATAAAAACCGGCACCTCGGTGCAGGCCCTCTGGGGGGCGGACACGGGCCTCCGCCTGGCCGACATCCCCTTCGCGGGCACCGTCCTGCTCTGCGACGTCTCCCAGGGCCAACCTCGCCCCATCGTGCCCGCGAATCGTGCATCGTGCATCGCGCCTGGCAGCGCCGCATCTTCGCCTCCATCCACGGCCTTTCTCACCCAGGCCGGAAAGCTTCTCAGAAGCTGATGTCGGCGCGTTTCGTCTGGCACGGCCTTCGACGGAGCGTCCGCGACTGGGCCAACGCCTGCACGGCCTGCCAGCAGGCCAAGGTCCACCGCCACACCCAGGCCCCGCTGGCACCGTTCACCGTGCCTGCACGGCGTTTCGACCACGTCCACGTGGACCTGGTGGGTCCCCTGCCCCCATCGCGGGGGTTCACCCACCTGCTCACCATGGTGGACAGGACCACCAGGTGGCCGGAGGCCGTGCCCCTCACCTCCACCACCACCGCCGACGTGGCGCTGGCGTTCATCGCCACGTGGGTCGCGCGCTTCGGCGCACCGGCGGACATCTCGTCCGACCGCGGCCCACAGTTCACGTCCGAACTTTGGGGCGCGGTCGCCCGCTCTTTGGGGGTCACGCTGCACCACACCACGGCCTACCACCCCCAAGCCAACGGGTTGTGCGAGCGGTTTCACCGCTCGATGAAGGCCGCACTCATGGCCGGCCTTCAGGATGACGGTTGGACCGACCGGCTGCCGTGGGTCCTTTTGGGCCTACGCACGGCCCCCAAGGAGGACCTCCGGGCGTCCGCCGCCGAGCTCGTCTCCGGCCAGCCGCTCCGCGTCCCGGGCGAGTTCGTGCCCGACGCGACCAGTCCCTGGTCCGCCGCACACCAGCGCTCGGACCTCCAGGAGGCCGCCCGATGATTTGCCGCCGTGCCAACGTCCCGCCACGGTGGCCCCCAGTCCTACGTTCCCCCGGCGCTTCGCACAGCGGAGTACGTCTTTGTGCGTCATGACGCACACCGGGGGCCACTCCGGCCGCCGTACGACGGGCCCTTCCGGGTCCTGCGACGGGGCGACAAGTCCTTCGTCGTCGACTTCGGCGGCCGGTCGGACCGGATCTCTGTGGACCGCCTCAAAGCGGCGCACGTGGACGTCGACCGACCACCACGGTTGGCCCTTCCTCCGCGGCGAGGCCGCCCCCCGTCCACAGTTCCGCCCGCTCGACCACCCACCACCAGATCGGACCCCCCCCCACGACCCTCCAGGGGTCGCTTCGGCCGGGTCATCCGGACCCCCCTTAAATTGACCCTGCCGGTGCAGGTCGATTCTGGAGGGGCGTGTGTAGCGGTTCCCGCTGGATGTACACAATCGCCTTGCACCTGCCAGGACACGGCCAGGGCGCAATCGCCATGCCGGGCTCGTCCGGACGGGCCCAGACGCGCCTCTCCCGGGCATGCCCGGACTCGCTGTTCCCGGGCACGCCCGAACCTCCCGGGCACGCCCGGTCTCGTCTTTCCCGGGCATGCCCGCTCTCGCCTTTCCAGGGCTCGCCCAGAGCGCTCGGGCACGCCCAGCCTCGACTTGCCAGGCCGCGTCCAGAACGCCCGGGCATGTCCAGACTCGCCTTTCCAGGACTCGCCCTTGACACCCGGGCATGCCCGGTCTCGGTTTTCCCGGGCAAACGCCCCGGCATAAATGTGTATATATATTGCTGCCCGATAAACGGGCTTTTCAGAGTACCCGAGTTTGATACGTGCTTTAAAGCAACTCGGACGAATTTCCGTCCTTGGTCGCGTCAATTCTTTCGACTCGCGTTGGAGCGCAGCTCCTTTATTATAATTTTTTATATTTTTATTCAAATTGCTTTTGTCTTTGTAACTTTTGCAGCCGAGGCTGACTTACATTAACAATTACAACTAAGTTGAAAATCTGCCAAAATGTAGATATTAGTTCACTGGCGGTGCGGCAAGCGCTCGCACCGCGTGCTGGCGAGTGAAACAAAATGGCGTCAATGCAGAAGTTGTCGCTACTCTCTTTATGTAGGTACTCTACCCCTGTTCCCTGGCAGAACCAGCCCTCCAGGCACCATCGTTTACTCCTTACGCGCGAAGTTAACGGCAGGCGTGCAAGCCCACTCTTCCACGCCGTGCTCGTCCACCCGTCCTCTGCACGGAGAACTGCAGTTCCCAGGCCGCGGCTCTTCCGCCTCCCAACCACCAGCAAGGTCTCGGAATCCTGCCGGTCTGCGATGAGCTTCCCTGAGCCAGAGAGCAAAGTCCACCGTTTGTACGAGGTCCACTACAATATGTTAGTACAAGAAAGCGCAAGAGGGAATCGTGACCGTTCGCTATGGTCTTCAGAACAACAAGGCACAAGAGAGCGAGACCAAAATGTCATCGAGAACGAGAAGCCAAGGAGAAGGGAGATGTCGGTCAGAGCATTCTGAACTTCCCACGCGTAAGAGGACAAAATGTCGGGAACGCACTCTTTTGTGCCTCGGCTCTGACGTCATCTCAACACGTCTCCGTCCCGACCCTATCAGCCAGTTCCATCTTACCCGTGCTTCCTGTCAATCAAAACACAGACTAATCACTGCCCTTCTTGGCATGGCCTCACGGATCTTTTGTCCTGTGTGCTTCCAAAGTTGGGGTAATTAGCACGAGTGCTTCATGCATTATTTCCGGTGGCTTTTTAATTAGTGAGCTTAATGGGGAGTCGATTGCGTGGCTTGGTTATGTGTCCATGGTGTGGTGCCAAAAGGGACATAGGAATAAAGTACAGCGATAACGACATACAAGGGATAAATTACCCATAATCCCTGAGCTAATTAACATACTCCACTCCTCTGATGACGACGAAGATACACTTAATCCGAACACACAGAGGTGACTTATTTACATCAAGGTTTCCACACGACATTCGGAGCACCTACCTATACATTCTACCTGGTTCTAAGGTAATCATTGTCCACCCCCTACAAACGTAACGATATTTTAAAACTCTCAACCTTTTGCTAAACTCGAAGCAAAATGGCTACAGGACGTCTTCGTTGTAATTTCAGAAAGAACAGCTTATAGTTGGGAGCAATTTCTGCTAAAACGTCAAGTTAGTTATGCTTTTGTTTTCGCTGCAGTGTTGTTCTCACAATTTTGATTATTATAGCTTTATTCACTTGTATTATGAAAGATATGCAGGAGAACAAAGTTTGGGGACAAATGCAAAAACAGCACAGAAATCAAGCCCATGTTTATACCAAACTCAAATAACATGGTTATGCATTTTTAATGCGACGTCGATTGCTTTAACGATCACTTGGAATAGGATCCCGAGCAGTTTTCTACATGCAACACCCTGTAAATTCATTCACACTCACCGTCTGCCAATAATTGCACAGAGCCATTTGCATCAAAACAACCACCACATACAACTTTGCATCCATCTAAATTACAATTCACTTGACATCCCCAAGGGCTGCAAGGCAATTGGAACAATGCGGAGGTACACACACACTTGCCTGTGATGCCACTGCCAATTGGCGTGTATGCAATGCATTTTTTAGTCGCAAATAAATCATATTCAATTATTCACACTTTACAATGCAATGCTGTGGACCATGGAAAATATGAAAAATCCCAAATTTGCATTTTCCAAACAAAAATGCAGAAACTATTTTTTTAAAAAAATAATAAAAATGCGGAAAAATATAATGGAGTGGGTACTATTTTAAATGTAAATGCTATCATGCAAATTATTTATTTTTCGAATGAGGATCATAAAAGAGTTGGTAATTTCCCTTCTGCATAACTTGAACATTCGAAACCATCAGGAACTAAAATGGCTTCGATATATTTTTCACTGCATACTTTATTATGCATCAAATTCAGGAACATTTCTGAACACAAACCACCTGAATCCACCACCGTTAATCTGACTTGCTTTGGTGGACAGACACACAATGGATTGTATCAACTCAGATGAGTCGAGTATGTTCACCACTCTGGGAAACGAGGTACATCTGCCAAAGTGTTGGCACATCGAAGAGCAAAAATAAAAATAAAAATAATTTTGCTCTGAAGAAAGGTATTCACAGAATGTGAGCCACATCTCTTCTCCCAAGGTAACAAACATACTCTTAGCCTATCAAATGGAGCAGATTGTGTGTGGTGTTATGCATATATATATATATATATATATATATATATATATATATATATATATATATATATATATATATATATTTATATATATATATTTATATATATATATATAAAAATATAATTATATATATATATATATATATATATATATATATATATTTATTTATATATATTGTAACGGATTTGAGAATCCTGTAATTTTTGTAAATATCACCCTCTGTAAATAGTAATTCTTGTAAATACCTCCGTTTTGTGTGAAAGATCAAAGGTCGTCCTTTTAGTTAGTCCATCGCATGCACATAGAAAATCATAGACCTCTCTATAGTTATTTCTTATTCTATGTTAGTTTAAGGCTCTGTTTCCCATTAATTGACACTGCATTGCACGAGATCAAATAAGATAGATCCCCGACAATATCGCCGTGGCCTCCCAAAGCGCCAGCACCACGGCGTTCGCCACCGTTGCATTGGGTGGGGTTATTGGCATCACCATCGCCCCTTTCAATTTCCAACTGCATTTGCCCTCCATTACGGCGTGCTCTAACTTGGGAAAGAAAGGCGTGTCTCCACCTCATCATCAGAAGGAGGAGTGAGCCAGCCCCGATCAACCAACCAAGGATGAGGGGTTTGGCCTGAGAGGGCGGAGAGAGAGCGTTCGAGGAGGTTCGCGAAAGTTCCATGGGCGTGGTTATATAACCCGTCGCGCGGAGCCCCCCAGAGCAGTCCACCGGAGTTCAGTTCAGAGAGTTCAGTTGAGGGACTGCTTCAAGAGAGGTGGGAAGGACAAGAGATGCATAAGGGGCCAGAGGAGAGAGTGAGTTCTGGAGAGGAAAGCACATAACCAAGGAGCACAAGGCGAATGAGAATCGGCACACCCTGCTCGCGATACCAACCAGCACTCTGAGAAACAACAAGTGCGGGCACGCGAACCTCGACGTGCCGCGGTCCTCAGATCTCCCTGTCGCCCGTTCTGTGAACCAGAGTGCGAGGAGTCGGAGCTGTCACCTCCAGCCCTGCCGTTTGCACAGACCTGAACCTTCTCATCCCTCCACCCATTCCTGCCATTCCATCCTTTTGTGTAAGTGAGTTTGTTTTGTGTGTCTTGTCCCTGGGAATAAGTTAAGCTTGTATAAGTAGAATTGCACTGTGTCTTCTTCTTCTTCTGTAAATTGCTTTCGTTTTCTTTCCTTCTCCCTTGGTTTCTTTGATTGTGTAAATAGTAGTTAATAAATCCCTGTTCTTCCTACCTTTGCCTTCTTTTCTTCACATCCGTTCGTCCTTGTGATTTCCATCATTGAACACCTGTGGCACGATTTGGCCAACGCATAGGAATCGGGTTTAGTACTTGCTAATGGTTCAAACCGCGGGCTGCTAACCCGCTCGGCAAATAACATCTTGTCCGTGGTTTCGAACAGGGCTATCCACCGGCTATGTGGAGAGGTTGGCGGAGGTGTACGGGACTCCCTTGACCAATCACATCGGCCAATCTCACCCCGCGAAGAAGCGGGATAGTTCCAGGGTCGGGGAGACGGCCAGCTTAACAGGACAAGGGGCTAACCATCCCTTGCTAACGGGAGAGCCGTCCCCCGTTTCCGCAACAATTGGTGTCAGGAGCGAGATTCGGACCCGAAGTGCGCTTAACGCACTCAAAATTACGAGCGGCCGAAATTGTAGTAACATCTAAATTAAAATTGTGCCATGGATAATCAAGGCGACCGGATGCCGGTAGGGGAGATAGAAGGGGTAGAGTCGACCCAGGACCCCAGGGAAATGTATATGGGGGAGAGAGAGGAGGAGAGCAATGAGGATGTGGTAGCGGGGGTTTCAGGCGCACAAGATGGCGCCCTCGCGCACGAGGTTGCAGCGGCATCAAATGTCGCCGCGCCCGTGGCCGCAGCAGCACCACCAATGGACTGGGGCCTATTTATGGAGCAAATAAGGGCCCTTATGGCCGAGTCGGGGGACAAATCAAGGGTAGAATTGGGAAACCAAATTGAAGGGATGGAAAGCAGAATGAGGGACGAAGCGAGGGCTCAGGAAAAGCAATTGGGAAACCAAATTAAAGAAATTAGTGAGGGGCTGGTGAGGGACAAAGCCCAGTATGAAGCAAGGCGTAGTACTGAAAAAATGGAGAGGGACAGAGACCGCAGGTTGGGAGAGCAGGTCCCAGGGGTACGCGACGAGGTAAAGCGGGTCGAGAAGCGCTGGTTGAGTGAGGCGGAGCAAAGTGCAGGTAAAAAGACGGGTATAGAGATCGCGACCCGGGGTATGGAAAAGCCAGCGACCGCTGAGGTAGAGGAAATTTTAATAAAGCCAGCGGTCGTCGAGGTGAATAAAGAAAAAGTAGGGAGCATTGAAATTGAAAAGACGACTGAGGTAGCCCGGGAATTGAAGGAAGTGATGGATACTGTAATAAGTCTAAGTTCACATCCTGATGCCGTACTTGCTAATCCTTATAAAGATTTGCAGGTGTTGGAGCAGGGAGGAAGAAGAACCCCGAAGGTGAGACGGGCTGTGTATGGTGCTAAGAGATTTTTCGGCAGAGTGTTTGGCGCGAAGAGAATTGTCGCGCGATTGGGGTCGATATGGCACCCGGGCGTTAGTGGGAGGTCCGTGGGGCGTGGTGTACGAAAGAATGGCACTTGTGTGAGGAAAAAGTTTGCGTCGGCGAGTGAGTGTGTTATAAAGTGTGGGAGTAAAACCGAGTGCGAGCAGGAATGCACGTCGGAATGGACGGAGTGTGTGGAATGTACGGGCGGCGTTGGAACGCCGGGTTTGGCGAGTGTGAAAAGGGTCGCGTATGCGTGTGAGCATGCGAGGAAGGCATCGACGTGGACCAGAGCAGCGGTTAGACCAACGGTTAGCCGACGCGAGTTCTCGGTTCATGCCGGGCTTTGGGTGCTGCGGGAACCAGCGGGGATCGTAATCACGGCGGTTTCAAAGGAACTGCCGTGCGCGATCCGCGACGGGCCTCGCTCTGCACGGTCGCGTCCGTGCTCCGCTAAGCGGAGCGACCGGTCCGGTTCAAGGGCAGGTAGGAGGGACCGGAGCGGTGCCCCCTTGTGGTTGCGGCGTTCCGGCCGGGCGGGATCGAGCCATCGGGCCAGAGACCGAAAGGTTCCGCGCCGAGATGGTGCGTGGAATCTCGGCCCGAGCATGCCGCCTCCCTTGAACCGAGTGCCGGACTGATCCAACTGCAGGAAACAAACCACCCGAATTCATTGCTCGGCTTTGCGAAGCCGAGTTTTAATGAGGTAACGACGCACCGAGGCTCAGATATAGCGGACTGTGATGATGATAGTGTTTTGGATCCGAAATAGAGAATAGTGAATAGGATTGGCAGAAATGATTGGCAAATTTGATGGGTGAATTGATTGGCAAATGATTGGCCAATTTGATTGGCAGAAAATTGGATGGGCAAAATTTATAGTGGGAGATGCCCGATGTGCAAGGATGGTAAATCCACCATCCCTCATCTTACGGGGCACATGAGCACTAGTTATGGGGTTATGGCAGTGTAAGCTCGCCGAGGGAGGGTTTGGATAAAATGATAGGGATCTAGAGAAGATTGACCATAGGTAACTGGAGACTTAAGTAGCGACATTATACCTGTAGTGGGGACGTGGAGAGTAGGGTAGTTGGATTATAACGACGAGGGAGCGCGATAATATAAGGGGCGACTGGGAAGCGTGAGTTTCAGAAGGGAGTAGTCAGCTTAGATGATGCCGTGTGTGTGAGAATCTGCCGGTGAGCATGTTGAGCAAATGAGGCAATGCTCGGGAGAGATGTGTGTATGAGCGTGGGAGAATTTGGGTGCCTGAGGCAATGGTTTGGAGAGTTAGAAGTGTATTGTGAAAAGTGGGAGGTGATTGTGAGTTGTATTGAGCGTGGAAGTGTATGGAGCAGCGTATGAGGAATAATTGTGATTGTGCATTGCATTGTATTGAATGAAGAAGCCTGGGAGGAAGGAGGGTGCAGGAGGCACCAGGTGAGATTGCACAGGTGTGCAACTGAACAGGTGTATGGAGCAGTGTATGAGTGAGTGATGGTGATGTGTGTTGTGTTGAGCAAATGGTCCTGGAGGAAGGAGGGTGCAGGTGGCACCAGGTGTGATGGCACAGGTGTGCAAATACAGGTGAGCGTGGTTGTATGGAATAAATGGTCTGGAATACATGGAGTATGGAATGGATGGTGTGGAGTGAGTATGGTGGAAACTGTGGAGTGGAGTGGGTGGTGCGAAGGGAGTATATGGGGAGGATGGACCCCATCACGAATACCCGGGGAGGGTAGTTTAAAGTAGGTAGAGGGTATAGGTAAATTGTGGTTGGATATTGGCATCTGCGGTGCGTGTGGAAGAATGGTGTTTGGATGGGTGCATTAGTGACGTGGAAATGGCTGGCGTGTGGCCCGTTAGTGTGTGTAGCTAAATGGGCACTCCGCCACTGTTAGGATGTCGGCCAGGTGAGGCCGCAGGTGGGCTCTGGGAGCCGGTAGCGTTGTGGATGGGGCCCGAGGATCCGGAGGACAGACCCGGGTAGCCCAGTGCCAGAGGGGGCACCGAGTGGGGAGAGCGCCAGAGGGCCTTCCCCAGGTAGATAGGTTAGGTAAGGAGCAGGTAAGCTCGGAGGCAACTGCAGTGGTGGAGGTGTGCAGGTCGGTAGACCTGCTGGGAGAGCCACACGACTCAGCCCGGAAATTGTGCGAAGGCACAGGGAGTTGAATCGGGGGAGTGAGACCCCAAATTGATGAAGCACCACAGTTTGGTCAATGGGAATTTGGTTCTTAAAACCGCAAAGAGTAAGATGGCCAATGGATTGGCAGGGAAAGACCCGGGTAGTGTCGTGTGTTAATGTCATTTAGAAGGTAGATAGGATTGAAATCTCCTCGCACCATCTGCATCCACTCACCTGAGGCGACGTAACTCCACGCCATGCCATGATTTGTTTTTATTTTTTGTGCAAATGTTTGGATTGTGAGACGCATCATGACGTGGGTGTGACATTGTGTTATTGTTCCATCTCTTCCTCCTTAAGAGGGATTGATGATGAATTGGTGATGGCAAATTTTGGATTAGTGGGATTGTGATGAATTTGGTATAGGGGAAATATGGGGAAGACGTGACATTAGTGAGGAATTGGTAAGGGTGTAGATTTTGTAAATACGGGGGTAAGGGGCAAGGGTAAAACAGGTGACGGGTGGGGTGACGTACGATAGGGACGAGCTTTTCTCCGCTCAGTCTCCAGGCGCACCTCAACTTGCATTACCTTCGTTGATGTGTACCCTTGTGACCTTACCCCTCACTAACGCTGCCCTCTTTGTCTTCCTTCCCCGACCCATGGATCGTGCTCTCTGGGCACTGAGGGGAGCGTGCGGGAGTCCACCATTGTGTGCCCGAATCCCCGCAACCAGATGCCTGCATCCACGCACCACTTATGGACCACAGTCTGTGGCCAAGCACCACTTATGGACCACAAGCTTTGTGGCATGGCCCCTCTGCTGGGACCGGCCAGGTTGGCCAGAGGAAGATCTTGCTTGCGGACCTCGGTGACATGGCACCTATGCCATACAGGTGAACCACCCATAGTCGGGCCCTGTGGGCCATAAATAAAAACGGACACGTTTGTGCATTTTTATTTCCACCAAATAGGACGCAAGCAAAGAACAACACGAAGAAGGATAACATCAAGAACGACAACGGCCAGCAGAGGGAGCCGAAGAGCAAGACCACCAACAGTTGCTTTTTTTATTTGAACTGTGGTGACTGTGCACTCTGGTGCGTTTTGGTGAATGGTGCTTTGGTGATTATTGGTGCTGGTGCGTCGATGCAGTGTCTGTGCTGTCTCCTCCCCTCCCACAGGATTTTATTTTTGTTTCCCCCAAAGGAAATCGCAGGTCCTGGGTTGCAGTGTAAATACAATTAGCGTCACTTGTAAATAATGCTCCCCACCGTACATGTATAGTTTGAGAATCAATTCCGCAATTCGGTTAATTGTGGGCGTGAATCTGTTAGGCAGGGTGCAATGCAGCAGAGGGACATACTTATTTGTGTTTTAAAACTGTCACACTCAGGGTCAGATTAATTGTAGAGGGAATTACACCTACGTGCCACACAAAGTTAAAGTTTTTTATAGGCCACACGCCCGTGCCTGGAGGATGAGGGTGCAGTGTAACGGATTTGAGAATCCTGTAATTTTTGTAAATATCACCCTCTGCAAATAGTAATTCTTGTAAATACCTCCGTTTTGTGTGAAAGATCAAAGGTCGTCCTTTTAGTTAGTCCATCGCATGCACGTAGAAAATCATAGACCTCTCTATAGTTATTTCTTATTCTATGTTAGTTTAAGGCTCTGTTTCCCATTAATTGACACTGCATTGCACCAGATCAAATAAGATAGATCCCGTACAATATCGCCGTGGCCTCCCAAAGCGCCAGCACCGCGGCGTTCGCCACCGTTGCATTGGGTGGGGTTATTGGCATCACCACCGCCCCTTTCAATTGCCAACTGCATTTGCCCTCCATTACGGCGTGCTCCAACTCAGGGAAGAAAGGCGTGTCTCCACCTCGTCATCAGAAGGAGGAGTGAGCCAGCCCCGATCAACCAACCAAGGATGAGGGGTTTGGCCTCAGAGGGCGGAGAGAGAGCGTTCGAGGAGGTTCGCAAAAGTTCCATGGGCGTGCTTATATAACCCGTCGCGCGGAGCCCCCCAGAGCAGTCCACCGGAGTTCAGTTCAGAGAGTTCAGTTGAGGGACTGCTTCAAGAGAGGTGGAAAGGACGAGAGATGCGTAAGGGGCCAGAGGAGAGAGTGAGTTCTGGAGAGGAAAGCACATAACCAAGGAGCACAAGGCGAATGAGAATCGGCACGCCCAGCTCGCGATACCAACCAGCACTCTGAGGAACAACAAGTGCGGGCACGCGAACCTCGAAGTGCCGCGGTCCTCGGATCTCCCTGTCGCCCGTTCTGTGAACCAGAGTGCGAGGAGTCGGAGCCGTCACCTCCAGCCCTGCCGTTTGCACTGACCTGAACCTTCTCATCCCTCCACCCATTCCTGCCGTTCCATCCTTTTGTGTACGTGAGTTTGTTTTGTGTGTCTTGTCCCTGGGAATAAGTTAAGCTTGTATAAGTAGAATTGCACTGTGTCTTCTTCTTCTGTAAATTGCTTTCGTTTTCTTTCCTTCTCCCTTGGTTTCTTTGATTGTGTAAATAGTAGTTAATAAATCCTTGTTCTTCCTACCTTTGCCATATTTTCTTCACATCCGTTCGTCCTTGTGATTTCCATCATTGAACACCTGTGGCACGATTTGGCACGCATAGGAAGCGGGTTTAGTACTTGCTAATGGTTCAAACCGTGGGCTGCTAACCCGCTCGGCAAATAACATCTTGTCCGTGGTTTCGAACGGGGCTATCCACCGGCTTCGTGGAGAGGTTGGCGGAGGTGTACGGGACTCCCTTGACCAATCTCACCCCACGAAGAAGCGGGATAGTTCCAGGGTCGGGGAGACGGCCAGCTTAACAGGACAAGGGGTTAACCACCCCTTGCTAACCGGAGAGCCGTCCCCCGTTTCCGCAATATATATATTATATTATATATATATATATATATATATATATATATATATATATATATATATATATATATATATATATATATATATATATATATATATATATTGTTGCGGATATGGGATTTGGCCTCCATCCATATCCGCTTGTAAATATTCCCCTATTTCCCCAATACTCCCCAACTATCCCCAATCCCCCATTCCCTAGTCCCATTGTCTGTAAATAACACTCTGTAGCCCCGACCTTCCCCTTTTTCCCCCATTAAATGTCGTGCCCAGGTTCACCGCATCTCACGTAGACAACTATAGGACATCTTGCTAGTTATTCTTAGTCTATGTCAGTTAAGGACTCGTTTCCATTAATTCTGACTCTTCGTTGCACCAGAATGTGATTGTATGGCACCAGTAGTAAGTTTAGGACCTCCCAATACCTCCCCGCATCTCTTCCTCATGGAACTACAACAACAACAACAACTACAACAACAACAACAACAACAACAACTACAACAACAGCGGGGGCGGCGCGGCGGCGGCGCGGGGAGTGTGCGTCCTCACTCCGGCTTGGTTAGCCGCCATTGCCCATGTGCTCCGACGGGGTTACCACACAGGGGCTGACTGTCAGCTCCTCGTCAAGGGCGGAGCCCGGTAACCCCCCCGCACCCAATAAGAAGCGGCGGACCGATTCCATCTGGGGCGGAGCTAACGAGCCGAGGGCGTGTCACTCCCCGCTGGATATACGCAGCCACTTACCGGAGGTGACGTCAGATGCGCCTCAGCTACGAAGGAGAAAGGACGTCACCTCCTAGCGCTGAGAGATACCTCCCGCATCTCTGGACCGGACCGGGTCGATTCTGCCCCTGAGCCAAGGTGCACCTTGAGCCATCGACTACCTGCCCCTCCTTGCCATCAATCCCTGTGTGAGTCAGTCTTGTCCCGTTTGTCTGTGGTCTGTCGGGGCTAAGATACGACCGTGTATAAGTGCCCACCTTTCTGTGCTGTACCTCTTGTGCCGTGTAATCTAAACGTTCTGCATATCCCATATTATATCCTCCTCCGGAGGTCTTGAGAACTGTACCCCTGGTGTCGTGTCATTTAACCCAGCCGTTGTGTCCTTTCCTTCATTGATCTAGCGTAGCGCGATTCGGCCAACGTTCGAGTGTAATCGGGTAACTTGTGCGAACACGGCGGCCATTCCGCTCGGCCCACCATAACATCTAAGTCGTGTCCGTAACAATATATATACAGTGGTACCTCGGCTTACGAGTGCCCCAACGTACGAGTTTTTCGGGATACGAGCCGTCGCTCGGGCGGTTTGTTGCTTTGGGATACGAGCCGAGATCCGATGTACGAGCTCAAAAAATTTATTTTTTTGAATTTTCCGGTTGTGGCTTCCGGTTCCGGTCACGCGGTTATCTTGCCGTGAAAGCATCTCTGCTTGGATATAAAACACGCAATCGTCGAAATACATGAGCGAGGAATCTCCTTGCTCCAGCCGGTGACGTCATCGGCGGGGATCCCCGCCTCCAGAGTGGCTGGTCACGTGACCGCCAAAGCGTGTCGCGCGTGCGGGTATAATGAGCTACACCTGTGGATCACGTGACCACGGAAGCACGCCTCGCTTGAGAGGCATGGCTTTCGGTTTGCGTTTTGCTTTATAAGGCGCGATAAATGGGCTTTTGAGTGTTAGCGGTTCATGGCGTTGACGGTTCATGGCGGTTCATGGCGGTTCATGGCGGTTGACGGTTCATGACGGTTCATGACGGTTCATGGCGTTGACGGTCAAAAACCCATTACATCAATTTTACCAGGCACTGTACAGTAAGTACAGTGGACACCAAATGCACGGTGGAAGGCTAGAAGTAGAAGATCGTCCAAGACAAGTGAGAATAAGCCATACTTTGGAGGAGATGACGTCATTCGCTGGTCCGATAACCAAAGATGTGGTATAAAAAACCAGGTGAGCTAACAATGCAGCAATGAAGGAATTCGGCCAAGGCACCGGCACACAACGACCTACCTACATCGAAAGACTCAATGCCAATGGTGACAGAAGCCAAGACGGCCGGCTTAAACACCGCCGAAAGACCACGGTGTACCAACTTACGATGCAGAACATCTTGCACTTAATATGATGACAACAGGTGCCATCCTCTGACGTACCATTACAGGTACAGGTACAGTACACGTGAGCACAGAGCAAAAGTTCACTGAAACCGAGATTAAGAAAAAAGAAAAAACACCTCGTGGTCCGTGCTCGATATCCGAGTTTCAATCTTTTCAAACACATGATGCTCTCGGTCACGGTATCTCCTGCGAGCTGCTTCTCCTTCAACCACACAAACAACAACTTCTCCATATCTTCATGGATAGAGGTCCGGAGCTTTGAAATAATCGTAACGCCCTTGGCTGGCGTTATAGCCTTTATGGACTCCTTCTGCTTCAAAATCGTACATATCGTAGAAGGAGTACGATCGTACTGCCTCGCCAAGTCGACAACACGCACACCTCACCTGGCATGCTCTTCTCCTCTGCTTAATAAAACCAGTTTATTTCTTTACATTCTCTTGTATTATGTACAGTATATACGAGGTCGTGCTTGTTTATACATTATTTGTTATTTATAAAGTACATTTTTGTTATTTAAAAGCACCTAACAAAAAAAATTGGTGTTTTTTTTTTGAGGCTGGAACGGATTAATAGCATTTCAATGCATTTGAATGGGAAAATTTGCTTTGACTTACGAGCGATTTGGCTTACGAGCTCCGTCACGGAACGGATTAAACTCGTAAGCCGAGGTACCACTGTATATATATATATATATATATATAACTGTAAGAAATAGTAGAAACTCCAAAGTACGAGCAGGGCGTCTCATTTGTATTGAATAAATAATCGTTAGATTAAATAAGACGCGGACGTAGCTTCAGGACGTCGATCTTTAATTGTCGACAAGCTTTCGACCAACAAAGGTCTTCTGCTGAGTCTACAAAAACAGTATGCATGTATATCAGTCAAGTATGTATAGTGATATGTGTGTGAGATGTGTGATGTGTGTCGAAAATGCATACAGAAGGAAGAGCCACGCCAAAGTTCACTCACCGGCCCCAAGTTCAACGGAAGTGACCGTTTGCGTTACAGTTAGGGTGCACGTGCATATACAAATATAGAGATATACATACATAAACACACAAGCATATATTCATATCCCATTTATATTCATATAATATATTTATATATTTATATAAATGACATATAAAGGTAGAATGAATGATTGAATGAATGATGAATGAACGAATGAATGGGTTACGGTTAACAATTTGATTGGGTTGATGTGGGAACATGCTTTAGTCATCAAAATTTATGCCATGAGGGACTTTTGTCCGAAGTTTGTGTATCCAAAAGGACTCACGTTTCAGAATCGTGGTGTGTGATCGATTTGTGATTGATTCAATGGCAGAGATCTGAATGTCATTTATAGAGTGATCCGGTTGATTAAAGTGTATCGTGTAAGGCAGAGATTTGCCCTGACTGGTGTGGAAGTTATTGATTTCTGACCGGGTGTTATTAAATCGTGTGTAGAGTGTATTTTCAGTTTTTCCAACATATTGTTTGGTGCACTTTTGGCAAGTGATTAGGTATATGACCCATGTAGATTTGAAGTTCATATAGGAGGTGATGGGGAATTTTTGTCCAGTGCTAGAACTACAGAATTTGTTTCCTTCTAGTAAATGCTTGTGAATAATGCATTTGTTTGCTGTGCATTTATAGAAGCCAGGGATCCTAGTTTATTTGTTGTGGGGCTGTGGGTGCTTTGCTTTTACCAAGAGGTCCCTGAGTGTCCGACCACGTCGAAATGATGTTAGTGGAGGTTGAGGAAATGTGGTGCCGAGTGTTTCTGATTGATGGAGGAGAGGAAGGGCCTTATTCAGAATACTTGGCAATTGGGATGAGGTAGCAGAGTAGGTGGTTACCAGTGGGACACGGTTAGTTGCAGGTTTGGGTTTGTAAGTCAGAAGGTCTGCTCTCGGTATGTGTTTTGCTCGGGTTATTGCTTCTTTCACAGAGTGAGGGTCATAGTTTCTTGCAATGAAGTGTGTTTCTAATTGGCAGAGAGAAGTTTCTTCTGCCATTTTTGTTGAGCAAATGCGTCTTACTCTGAGTGCTTGACTGTATGGTATTGCTTGTAATTGTATGTTTAGGATGAGATGAAGAAGGGAGAAGGTAAGAGTGAGTGTCTGTTGGTTTGGTGTATAGTTCTGTTTCGAGTCTGTTATTTTGAAGCGTGAGTGATGTGTCTAGAAAGTGAACTTCGGACTGTGAGCTGTCGAATGTGAACTTGATGGTCGGATGAATCAAATTTAATTCATTTTGGAATTGTGTGAGACTACGGGGGGATTTTGACCAGATGAACTGGATGTCATCAATATAACGTACCCAGGATTTTTCCAAGATTCCGTGATGAGGTTGTGCATTGATCTTGGCCTCTATCATAACGTACAAGAACCCGATCTTGGCATATATATATATATATATATATATATATATATATATATATATATATATATATATATATATATATATATATATATATATATATTGTTGCGGATATGGGATTTGGCCTCCATCCATATCCGCTTGTAAATATTCCCCTATTTCCCCAATACTCCCCAACTATCCCCAATCCCCCATTCCCGAGTCCCATTGTCTGTAAACAACACTCTGTAGCCCCGACCTTCCCCTCTTTTCCCCCCATTAAATGTCGTGCCCAGGTTCACCGCATCTCACGTAGACAACTATAGGACATCTTGCTAGTTATTCTTAGTCTATGTCAGTTAAGGACTCGTTTCCATTAATTCTGACTCTTCGTTGCACCAGAATGTGATTGTATGGCACCAGTAGTAAGTTTAGGACCTCCCAATACCTCCCCACAACCTCATCTCCGCATCCTCCCATCATCTCATGGAACTACAACAACAACAACAACTACAACCACAGCGGGGGCGGCGCGGCGGCGGTGCGGGGAGTGGGCGTCCTCA
>NC_136261.1:107781713-107839213 GCF_964187855.1 Myxine glutinosa | reverse complement strand
ACTGTCAAACATGGAGGAGGAAGCGTGATGGTCTGTGGCTCTTTTGCTGGATCCAGAGTCGGCGACTTTCACAGAGTGACTGGCACCCTGAACCAAAAGGGTACCACAGCATTTTGCAGCGCCATGCAATACCCTCTGGTATACGCCAAGTTGGTCAGGGGTTCATCCGACAGCAAGATAATGACCCGAAACACGCCTCAAGGCTATGTCAAACTACCTTTGAGGAAAAGAACAAGACAGTAGGCTTCAAATCATGGAATAGCCAGCACAGCAGCACAGTCTCCAGACTAAAACCCCATCGAGCTGGTTTGGGATGAACTGGACAGACGGGTGAAAGCAAAGCAACCTGCAAGTGCAACACATTTGTGGGAACTTCTGCAACAGTGTTGAGAAGAACTTCCCAAACAATATTTGATTTCCATTGTAGAAAGAATGCCACGAGTGTGTTTGGCGGTTATATCTGCAAAAGGTGGCCACTTTGCAGAGTCAAAATTTAAAATTAAATTTTGTTAAACAAAATGTTTCTATGATTTCTTTTTTATTTCCAATTGTTTATTTGTTGTTGTTCTATGCTTAATTTCAGAGTACATTGGGACATTAAACTGCGTAAATTTCAATAAAAACTGTAAAAATTGAGGTGTTCTAAAACTTTTGACCTGTAGTGTACATACATACATACACAGTATATTGTTATGAATTTGGGTAGTGATATATATATATAGAGCAGAATAGATCTGAGCAGGTACCATGCTTCGCCTGCTTCGGGATGTCACGGTAAGGAACACTACCTGTAATAAGTTCTTCATGTGTAGGCGTTTTGTCGGGTAAGATGTATAATTGTGAATCTACCAGGAGATTCGTGTGTTAAGTAGTGTAGGGATTAATGAGTGGAGCCCTTGTATGTCTCACCTGGTTAGCCAAACCTTTGTCCCTTTTGGCACTGCAGACCACATAGACATTAGTTAGGACCTTTAGTCCAACACTAAATGACACCCTCCCCCCTGATGTGACTGAGGAAGAAATCAGGCCAGGACACCGCCGATAATGGCCGCCACCATTTACACCTCCGAGAGGCCTATCCACCTCGCATAGCACGTGCTATAACACAAGGACCAGGGGATGAGAGTTGGAGTGACGCAGTGGGCGTGCACCGGGGTGAGTCGGTGGAGGCTCTGATTGGTTGGCAGCGCGCCAAAGCTGACGTCATCGGCCGGAGATATTAACGGGGGCCGGACACCATTTCGGGGAGTTCAGAAGAGGCAGTGACAGTCCCGGTGCGATTTTGAGGCAGTCGAGAAGAGTAGAGGGCAGTTCGTTTGAGGTGCGCACGGGCAGAGTTGACAGTTGATCCAGAGCAGTTGGATTCCTGGCAGTTCGCAGTTCAGCGCAGTTGATCCCGAGGAGTTGGATTCATGGCAGTGCAGTCCAGAGCCCGAGTTCGTTTTGAGCAGTTGGGTTTGAGACGCGGCAGGACTTTGGTCCGAGTCGACCTTGTGTGGAGCTGCTCGCCTGCTGTGGGACCTCGGTGCTTTGGAGCTTGGTGCACGGACCTCCTGTGCAACGGCGAGGGCGTTGGCTCGGGCCTAGCGGGGCATGCGAGGCAGACGGAGGATTCCTCCACGCCGGAGTTTGGAGCCGCGTTGGACGGACAAGACAACGAGAGCAGGTAAGACCGAGCTCCGCGTACATTGTACATGACGAGACGACATTTTCTTTCCTTTAATTCACCCCCCTCGTTTTGTATTTGATATCTGGTGTGCGGGATCCCGATTTAGTATATTTATTACCGGCGCGTGCTTTTTGCTGTCCTTGCTTTTCACAATAAACCCTTGTATTATTTTCTTGTACAAATACCTGAACGCAGTTTCTTGGTTGCTTTTAATAGATAAGGCTGCGGGGGCTCTCGGCGCTCCCCTCCATCCCACGCGCTTGGGTGCTTTTGAATTTGGAATCCGCCATTGAGTTTTCGCCTCGGAAATTAAAGCCTTCGCAATCGGCATCCGTGACCGCCAGATATTAATTTCGGCGGTTGCACGACAATATATATATATATGTGTGTGTGTATATATATATATATATATATATATATATATATATATATATATATATATATATATATATATATATATATATATGTGTGTGTGTGTGTGTGTGTGTGTGTGTGTTAGCCATTAGGGTTTAAACCCCATGACTCAATTCTGAATAACATCTGAAAGTATATATCGTGCTTCTGAAAACTGATTTGAACTCGGCTGCAGGCAGAGGCGGGGGGACAAAATGTGCTTTCGAGACTCGAGGTACAGGGTGGATCCTTAGCCCAGTAAACAAGTCCTTGAATGTATGTGCCAGACAGTAGATAAAATGCTCGCGACCCACGTACAGGGAAAACATGTCGCCAAACGCCTTCTTCACAAAGGGAATAATTAATTATATATCTTTGTAGTTTCTAGTATGTCTCCTAAATCAAGGATGTAACCAACCTTGGAAAGAAATATAGACATTACATATCCTTGATTGTTATTGTATTCAGCACGTGTATCCAATCATTCATCTACCATTTAGCCTAGTGTATGAGAATATTTTCTTCGGCCTGCGCTCGGGTCTGATATGTTTAGATAAAGAGCCAAAAAGGCTCAGCCTATCCTATGCTTACATCTTTTTGTCTAAGTTTGGCCTTCTTCAGGAAGGGACGAGGGAAGGTGGGTCTTTATGGCCCAGGTTTTGCTATGTCTTTAGCGCAGATTCTTGTCTGATATTTTGCTATAAATGAAATGCCTTTTTACTTATTTTTCAGCGAGTGTCTTGAGGAATTGCCCGCTGCGTGTTAGGCGGTGCATTCTCGAGCCTTGCTCCACACTGTGTGTTTGTAATCGATTTTATTAAACATTGTTGCTCTGATTCTTCTTCTTCTTCCTTCCCTTGAGGTCTTAGACCGACAATTTTGGTGTGTGTGTGTGTGTGTGTGTGTGTGTGTGTGTGTGTGTGTGTGTGTGTGTGTGTGTGTGTGTGTGTGTGTGTGTGTGTGTGTGTGTGCACGTGAAGGTGCTGTTGTTGACAGGTATCTCCACATGTGGGCGTGCTTCAAGATATGGAACAGAGACCTACAAGGTCTCAAAGTATCCACCTCCGAAAGTCAGTGTATGTGTGTGTGTACGTGTGTGTACGTGTGTGTCAGAAATAGGACCACCTTTCATGGTAGCTGGTATTCCAAATAATCTTCCTTTTACTTCATAACATAATGGAACCTTCTCAAAATTATCAAGTGGATCATGATGTTGTGATGAATAACATTTTTCAAAAATTATAAAATGCATTTCCAAGAATGTGCCGCAGCATATTACCCACTGACTGAGCAGAGAAGGGTACTCCGGCCCTCTGGGCAGGAGTTCCTGCTAGTTTATGCAATTCATTGTTCCAGTGTTACACTAATGGTGCAGCCATTGCTTGAAAGCGTAAAGTGAGTGATTCATCTGGGTTGCACTTTGCCAAGATGGCTATTTGAAATCCCCCCCCCCCCCCCCCTCACAAAAGGGACAATCCAAAAGCAATTAAAAATATGTAAACAACCAGATGCAAAATGGTACAAACGTCATAAAATTCAATTGCATTGTTAAAATTTGCAAAATTGTATTGCATCTCTTTGCAATAGACCCCCATCGTTATTGTGAAAGCTGACTTAGCCAGAATTTGAAACAAGCAGTGACAAAGCCCATAACATTTTATCAATTACTGTACATCAAATTATGCCTGTAAAGCAGGTTGCTGTAACAGGATTCGTTGATGCCAAATGAAGCATGTCTGAAAATGTCATATAGGGGAAAAAAAAAAAAAAAAAAAAAAACCTGCTGCACACGCTCTGCTCAAAAATAATTAAGCACAAGTGGCTGACGTGAAGCAAAAAACAAAAACAAAACAAAAACATCTTTAGAAAAAAAAAGACCATCTGCACAAGCCAAATGGAATATTTCTGCTCCCTCCAAAGGACACATTTTTACTCCAGAATCCCATTCCTCAAATTCAAACAGCAAGATAAATGAATTTTTTTTTAAATGCAAATATCTCAAGAAGAGCAGCTGATGATTGCAAAATACTTACTTTACCAAAATATCAGTTACATATTCATGCAACCAAAGAGTACCTCTTCACAAGAATTGTGACTGCAAACCCTTGTTATGGCAAATAAGTGTTCAAAATTCCCCATGATACAAGTGCAGTCCATTTCAATTTATAGTAGCAAGTGAAGAGGGTGATTTTTTTTGTCACTGCAATTGAAGACCTGAGTGGAAGAAGTACTTGAGTCACATTCTTGGGCAAAGTTAGTTAGAATTAGAAACTCCATCTGCATGCAGTATGGTTACAGTCCATGTCTAATAATTTTGCATAGTATTATTTTGTGACTTAAGTACTTCTTCCACTCGGGTCTTCAATTAGTTTTAATATTTACGAGCCCATTCACCATGCTACACGGAACACAGAACTTCTTTTTCAAAACATGCTCCAACAGTAAATTCATCTACAGAAGAAAACAAATAGTTTGAGGTGTTTGTGCTTATTTTACACAACACTAGCATTGCACCTGTCTGTCTCTGCACCACAGGTAGTTGAACAACATAAACTTGTACATGTTACAGTACAGTAATATAGATTATTGACACAATATTAGCATTATTAAGCGGTGAATATCCATCTGTCTAAAATAAAGAAAAATAACCTGTCTAACCCACCGTTTTAATTCTAAAGGGTAATTCTAAAGGGTGATTCTAAAGGGTGATTCTAAAGGGCGATTCTAAAGGGTGATTCGAAAATCAAAACTAAACCACTTCCTTCAGACACGGATGCAATTTATTTTTTAATTTTATTCCAGAAACATTTTGTTTACTGTGAACAACCAGTTCTTTTTAGTAATACATACACTTATTCACCAAAAAACAGTTCTACAAATGCGTTTTATGTTCCCAGGGATCAGATATTACATCGTTTTGGGTTTTTTTCCTCCACCCCAAGTTGCAAAATGCATCAAGTTTGTGCTCATTTATGCTTGATGATGGGGGAACAAAAGTGACAATCAGGAAAAAAAAAAACCTGTCGTTTGTACAACTCGATATGTTACGTTATTATTATTATGAAAACGAGCATCTGACATTCAGCCCCTGGCCTACGGAAGTCAGATAGCCAGATGTACGTTTTTTGTTAACCATCGCCAGGACATCGACAGGGTGGGTTGAGTGTTGGACGCCAGGATGACATGCACGTCAGCAGAGGCCGAGAGCCTAGCGATTGTCTTAACCCATAATGGTGTCCCAGCGAAAGGAGTGTGACAAATCCCATGGACAGAGAAATCGGGCTACTTTAATAGATACATGATTGTTGGAAGGAATCAGGTCTACAGTGAAAAAGCCAATTTAAAGATCAATTTTCGGTGTTGGGTGTTGTACTTTATGAAGACCCCGATACTGCTGCAATTTGATTACAAGTGTTAGTGCTCAAACTATTTTATACTACAAAAGAAAAGGTCAACATTATTTGACGAAATAACAATCCCATAAATGCATGCCAAAGTAGCAAAACTAAGGAAAAAGTTTGAGGTTTGTTTTTTTCAGCTCACAAAACAGATTTGCATTACCTGAACTGCCTCGTTTGAAATGAAAATTAGCAAAACAGCTTAATTGAATGGATGCCACATTAACAAGCAAATACACAAAAGGCAAATTTTTACTTACTTTTGCAGAGGGTCCACGGCTGGTCGCTTCTTGCCCCGACACGAGGTCAGAGGAGCGGGCAACAGGTGTTGCTCTCTGCAGCCGCATGCATACCTTACGATCCTCAGGTGGACGGGCTGCACCACGGCTTCCGGGAAGACCTGCAAACATAAGCTGGTGGTTTATCAAGCAAGGGCAACCATTAATCCATTGGGGGAGGAAATGCAGTCTTTGTAAGACGAGACAATAAGACAAAGTTAGCTTTGACTCTGCAAGGTCTTGCATTTCAAACACGAACCACCTTTTAAATCTTTATGTACCATTGGTGTACATGTTCTATTCACCTGACAGCTGATGTGTTGGGGACACAGGAGCACGTGCAGCTGCTCCATCATGGCGAGCACGAGGTGGTACTGTGACGAGGGGACGTGCAACTACATGTGTGCCATTGGCCCTTTGCTCACGCTCACGCCGCTCCCTTCCCGCATCTTCATGTGTGCGACCTGCTCCCTGTGTGAAGAAAACAGAGAAACAAAAGAAACCTTGTGAATACAGAGGTAGAACAAGAGGTTTTCATGACTCGATAGGTCAACATACAACCAACCAAACTAAAAACTGATCCAGAGCAAAGTTGATGGCACGCCATCACAAATTCCCATGCTTTCCACAAAAAGCAAAGTTGGAAGATGGCAAAACATTCCACCAGAAAACTCAATATCAAATTTTGAGTTTAAAAAAAAAGAAAAACAAACTTGTTTTGACCCATCACTCGATGTTCCCATCCCATGAGGCATGAACCAAACGTCAAATAAATTTTAAAAAACGTTACATATTTCATGCACCCCCCATCTTCTTCGTCCATATGCAGCACTTGGCTGAGGGTGCGGCTGTGTCACTGTTGCAATGCCTTCTGCTGATTATGGCAGGAATTAGAAATTTGGCCATGGTGCTGGCGATAGCTCACCTATTCTTCACGAAGGACATCATGGGATTTTTAGCATCCACCAACTAATGCTGGCAGACGGTACGCCCGTTTAACACCCATCCAAGGGAAGGGACAGACTGATGAATCACTGCCTGTGAAACACCAGGATGACCATTTATAGCTGGGTGTGTATTGAAACCCAGGCCAGGCAGCTTAGAGGAGTGTGTGTGTACCTCAAGACCACCCCATCAGCCCCGTCCCCCAATGTTCATTGCATATACAAAGGTCTCATGTTTAAAAATGTGCTCATAATTGCATTTTCCGGTATTCCACCTTTCGATCACGCCCCCAGGGGCAATTCCAAAAATGATACGATTGCTGCATGGCAGAAGGTGCGAGAGCAGTAACAACCAAGTTTGGTGAATTGCTGAACAACCGTTTGAGACAGTGTGACAGACGGACAAATAGACAGACAGACAGGACCAACAACAACATCCCCGTCCTCCCTTCTCCTTCCACCCCCTCCCGTTTTATTCCTTTTTTCCAAAAAGTATGGGGATAATAAAAAGCACCAAAATGTGGGTGCAATCAAATGTTGACAAAAAAAAAAATGTTACTGTCATCAAACCTCATCTAAAAAGACATCATCTAAAAGTTTATTAAACCATATTTAGGATTGTTGTTGTTGGTTTGTTTGTTGTTGTATTAAACGATATTCCCCATGGGGAATTCTTCACAATGCGCCATGTTTCACTTTTCTCCATGGAGTAGTTTTGGAGATCTCGAGGCGAAACTTTTTTCGATTTTTCCAAGATGGCGCCTCCACCACATTACCTATGACGTCATAATTATCATTAAAAATTCCACAGAAAGAGGCACTCCTATGGTCAAAATTTGTGTCCATCGGATTAACAGTTGCAGAGAAAGAATTTTCACACTGATCAGATCAAGTGTTGTACTTGTCGAATTATGACGTCATAATGAAGGCACTAATGGTAATCATTAACATGTCATTCCCCATGGGGAGCACTTGATAAGAGCCTTATTTCAATTTTTCCCCCATTGTGTTTTTTTTTTCTTTTTTTTGTATACAAGATCGAGGCTCGTGAAAGAGCCAACATTAATCACACAAAAAGTCAAACCGACAAATAAAACATATAAGGAGAGCGGTCGACAAGATGGGGAGAGAGGGGGAAGAACACAAACACAACATTTGAGAGCAGGGACGTCGAGAGATATGTGGGAGGGAGAGGGCTTGGGGGGAGGTGGGAGAGGAAAAAAGATATGGACACTGCAAGGACTTCCAGGAAAGAAGGTGGAATTTCAAAAAAAGTGGATCTGGGGTGAATTAGCAGGGGTAGAAAAGATCAAGGTTTTGGATGGGGGAAGATAAGATGGTGGTGAACAGCTGTTTTAAAGACCTGGAGGGAGGAGTGGGATTGAAGGGAGTGGGGGAGTTTGTTCCAGAAGCAGGAGAAAAGAGGAATGAAAGAGTGAAGGTGAGCAGAGAGCCTAGATTTTGGCAGTCTCACCAGATGAGGGTTGCTGGCAGATCTTGTGCGACCTGTAGGAATATTTGGGGGACAAAGCACAGAGAGAGATGGGGGAGCAAAGCCGGAGAGGAGTCGGTAGAAGACAGAAAGCCCCCAACCTGCCTGCGTTGAGTGAGTGAGTGAAAGGCCCTCGGAGTTAGCTTCATCACGAGAGATTCCAATGATTCTGAAAGCTTTGGTTTCAACAGCATGAAGCCGACCTAGGTGTAAGGCAGGAGCACCGGCCCAGAGAGGAGAACAGTATTCCATTGAGCTGTGGATGAAAGTCTTGTATGTGGTGAGGAGCTCAGGTCTGCCAAGGAAGGACTTCGCATGACGGAGGATGCCCAGTCGACGACTGCCTTTGGAGGCCAGCTCGGAAATGTGGTTTTCCCAGGAAAGATCATGGCAGATAGTGAGACCCAAAATCTTGAGTGACAGAACATCTTGGAGAGTATTGTTGAGAAAGTAGATGGGAGGGTTGTCCAGTCGGTCTTTTCGGAGAGACAGTGAGAGTGTGAGATTTGTCAGGATTGAAAGACATGTTCCACTTCTTTGACCAGTCTGATTTTGTCCAGGTCTGTAGAGAGTGAGGAGGCTGCAGACTGCCGATCTGAGGGATGAGGAATGGAGCGGCAGAGAGTGGAGTCGTCAGCAAAGAGATAGAGGATTTTCCAGAGAGTCTGGAGAGATCATTGATGAAGACCAGAAAAAGCACAAGGCCCAAAACACTGCCTTGGGGAACTCCAGCCTGAACAGGAAGGGGAGATGAGAGAAATCCATTTAGGGCCACATGTTGACTACGACCAGAGAGGAAGCGTGGAGATTGGAGATTTCCAAGCCATGCGTGGAGATTTCCATGGATACCATTGGAGGAGAGTTTGGTGAGCAGAGCGGGGTGCCAGACCGTATCAAAGGCACGTGATATGTCAAGGGAGACAGCTCTGATTTCCTTTTGGGCATTGAGGACCTCCATCCTTTGTTGAGACAGCAGAAGCAGCATGTCCAGAGTAGAATGACCTGGTCTGAATCCAAATTGATGATCGGAGATCAAGCCATTGGAGAAGAGGAAGGATTTGATATCCGAAGCAATGATGGATTCCATGACTTTGCTGATAATTGGGAGAAGGCTGATTTGTCTGTAGTTGCTAGGATCTGTTTTTGCACCTTTTTGTGTAAAGCGGTAATATTTGCTGATTTCCAAGATGCTGGCAGATGACCTTGAGTAAAAGAGAGGGTGAACAGAACAGAGTAAAAGGTGAAACATTTTTCCAAGATGTCATCCGTACTACATGACCTATGATGTCATAATTATGAATAACAAAATTATACAGGCCGATGATCTCCTATGGTAAAATGTAGTGTCAATCGGCCCAACAGTTGCCGAGAAAATGAATTTTTAAAATGCAGACACGTACAACATACGTACGTACGCAAACGAATGCCTAACCCTGTGCAGGGTAATTACCTTACTTGCATACAAGCATGGAACATGAGCAGTTTGTGATATTACCAATCCTGGCACAAAGACCGAGATAAAGGCATTCCAAAAGTTTGAGGAAAGTGGCATTCATTGGCACCAGAGTTGCAGTTTGGTCATTATCCATTTGTTTATGCTTCTTATTATCTCCACCACAAAAGGTGGACAGGGGTTATGTTTTCACCCCTGTTTGCTTGTTTACCTGTGAGAAGGATATCTCAAAAAGTTAAGGACAGATTAAGACAAACTTGGTGGACAGGTTGGGTGTATGACACGGAAGAATCGATTAAATTGTGGTGAATATCTGGATCCGGATATGAGAAAAAAACAAACAAAAAAAAAACTAATCAAGTGATTCTTCACCATTGATAAATAGGGCTAAAAACGACACATAACACGATATCTCAAAAAGTTGGGGACAGATGACAAAACTTCGTAGATGAGCTGGTTAGGTGACAAGAACAAGCCAATTAGATTTTGATTCAGTGTTGAATGCAGATCAGGCCTATCAGGGGAAGACAAAATGTAAACTGTTCAGCCAAGTGGAGGTGTGCGCTCTTCTACCGAGTGCATTCTAGGATGCAATTTGCTTCATTAATCTGACATTTGTGATTTTAAAGCATGATCCAGATGCTTGTTACATACAATTATGGCTCTTAATGAAGAATCCATGCAATGGAAAGCACAATAAGTCACTAGCACCCAATGAATTGCACATCCAACAATCAGCAAGGTCATGGACTTCCCTGTGTGAGGACACGATAATTCACAAAATTGAAAATACGGCTGTGTGCGCAAAACTACGATAAATGGGAAAACCATGGCACCCTCATGAAAACAAAATTGTGGAAGGCCATATAGAACAAATGCTGACCAACGTCGACCTCACTCACAAAGTGTCCAATGCTCATGCACGAGGCCATTGCAGGTCGCCATTAATGACTTGATTCAAGCAGCTGGACTTTGACACTGCCCTCACCCCACTAAAAAATCCCCAGTAAAATCACCTGGCAATCCTGACAATTGTGCTTCTACATTTGAAATTCCACCAGTGTGGCCAAATATTTTTAACTCACTGAATAATTTGCAACTTCCATTTTATTCACACAGACAGTTGGAAGGACATATACATTGAAGTCAAGTGACTATGCTGAGGAAAAATGTAAAAAAAAATTAAATGGTTCACAAGTCTCAAACTATTTAATGTCATATTCTGAAAACTTTTTTGTATACAAAGTTAAGGTTCGTGGAAGAGCTAGAACACTCAACACATCACAAGAGAGAGGGCAAAGGAAAGGTAAAACAAGCAATATGCACAGGGGCATTGCCATGCTGAAACAGGAAAGGACCTTCCCCAAACTGTTGCCACAAAGTTGGAAGCACACAATCGTCTAGAATGTCATTGTATGCTGTAGCATTAAGATTTCCCTTCACTGGAACTAAGAGGCCTAGCCCGAACCATGAAAAACAGCCCCAGACCATTATTCCTCCACCACCAAACTTTACAGTTAGCACTATGCATTTGGGCAGGTATCGTTCTCCTGGCATCCGCCAAACCCAGATTCGTCCGTCGGACTGCCAGATGGTGAAGCGTGATTCATCACTCCAGACAACGCATTTCCAGTGCTCCAGAGTCCAATGGCGGTGAGCTTTACACCACTCCAGCCGACGCTTAGCATTGCGCATGGTGATCTTAGGCTTGTGTGCGGCTGCTCAGCCATGGAAACCCATTTCATGAAGCTCCTGACAAACAGTTGTTTGGCTGACGTTGCTTCCAGAGGCAGGTTTGAACTCGGTAGTGAGTGTTGCAACCAAGGACACGATTTTTTTTTACATACTATGCACTTCAGCACTCGGTGGTCCCGTTCTGTGAGCTTGTGTGGCATACCACTTCACGGCTGAGCTGTTGTTGCTCCTAGACGTTTCCACTTCACAATAACAGCACTTACAGTTGACCACAGGGGCAGCTCTAGCAGGGCAGAAATTTGACTAACTGACTTGTTGGGAAAGTGGCATCCTCTGATGGTGCCACGTTGAAAGTCACCAAGCTCTTCAGTACGGCCCATTCTAATGTCAATGTTTGTCTGTGGAGATTGCATGGCTGTTTGTTTGATTATACATACCTGTCAGCAATGGGTGTGGCTAAAACAGCCAAATCCACTAATTAGGAGCGTCCGCATATTTTTGGCCATGTAGTATATACATATATATGTATGTATGTATGTATGTATGTATGTATGTATGTATGTATGTAATGTACATTTGTGGGGGTAGATGATGGAATCCCATAGTAAAGATAGAATTGTATAGTTATAGCATGGACGGTGGACGCGTAGGAGACATCTCGATGCATTTAAGTCAGGAAAATGGAGCTCAAGATTGTTTATGACTTCACACGAGGGGTGAAGCTATGTTAACTAGTTAGGGATTAAGGTTAGTTTTCCCCAGTATATGAATTTCCTTTGTCGCTTTCCCTTACATTTTCCATTTACAAGGCCAGCCATGCAAAATCTCCATTAAACCACCACAACCACCGACAGTACCCGGACATTGCTGATCGGCAAGTAAGCCCTGCCTTAACACTCACGCCAAGCAAAGCCGGCAGGCCACGCCCCAGACTGTTATGAGGGGCGTGGAGAGGCAGAGCCGGCAGGCCACGCCTCTGAGCTTGCAATTGGCCGAGGTGATGTCAGAGCAGGTTCTTGAAGGTTCTAGAGCTGGGGTGGGGAACCTCCGGCCTCTGGGCCGTATACGGCCCGCGAGACCGTTTGATCCGGTCCGCGAGGCAATTCATCTATCTATAATTCCAGTAATCTCTCCTTTTCAAGGTTTTAAATTAATCAGACAAAGGGTAACCAAGTTATGGCCAAAAACGATTCAACCAATCAGAGAGGAGCGACCTTTCACGTGTTGTAACAGTCAACGAATGCCGAACGTGGCGAGCAGACGCTGCCTCGGACGGCACATTTGAGAACTTATTCATTTATTTGACGTTGGCAAAATATGTTGGCGCTAACAGAATAATTGCCATCAAATTTAAACTAATTTGCGATTAATCGTAACTGCGATATGCGACCTTCCGGACAGTCAAGTGAGTTCCGGACAGTCGTAACTGCGATATGCGACCTTCCGGACAGTCAAGTGATCGCGTGATCTCATGTCATCATTTCATTCAGTACATGCAAACATAGCGACTAACAAGAAAAGAAAGGTAGATGCGGAATGTCGCGCTTTCCAAGCGAAATGGGCAAACGATTATTTCTTTGTGGAGGTAAAAGGCAAGCCAGTATGCCTAGTTTGTCGGGAAGCACTCTCGGTGATGGAAAAGGCCAACCTAGAGCGTCATTACAGCTCGAAACATGCTAAACTGGACGAGTTGAAAGGACAAATGCGCTTGGATAAAGCTAACGTTCTTCGGCGGAGTTTTGGTGCTCAACAAGCAGTCTTCATAAGACCACAATCTGACCGAGACAACACTACGCATGCTAGTTTTGTGGCGAGTGAGCTAATCGCTAAGAAGCTGATGCCGCATTCAGAAGGAGAATTTGTGAAGGAGTGCCTTGTTACCGCTGCGGAGCTGCTCGCACCGGACAAAGTAAAATTGTTCCAAAGTGTCAGTTTGTCTCGAAGAACTGTCTCAGATCGGATTACTGACATGGCACAAGATATTGAGAAAACACTGAAGGACACCGCAAGAGATTTCCAGTTTTTCTCTCTGGCCTGCGATGAGACAACGGACATAACAAACACCGCCCAACTAGCCATTTTTGTGCGGGGGATTACAGCTGAGTTTGATACGAGGGAGGAGTTGCTGTCTTTGCAAGCCATGCATGGCACCACCAAAGGTGAGGATTTGTTTGAGCAAGTTGTTTTGGCTATGAACAAATTCGAACTGCAGTTTGACAAGTTAAGTGGCCAGGCCACGGCTGGAGCCCCAGCCATGGTTGGCGCGCAAAAGGGATTGACTGCATTGTTCAAAAAAGAAATGAGTCGTCTCAGTCTCGATCCAAGTGAGTTAGTTGTATGCCACTGTATCATACACCAAGAGAATCTGTGTGCACAGTCCCTGAAGCTCAACAATGTGATGACAACTATCGTTTCCACCATAAACGTCATCAAAAGCAGAGGGCTGAACAGCCGCCAGTTCAAGGAGCTACTGAGTGAACTAGAGTCAGAGTACGGAGATCTGGTTTACCACTGTGAGGTGCGGTGGCTGAGTCGTGGAAATATGCTCACACGGTTTTACTCACTGAGAGAAGAAGTGAAACAGTTCATGGAGATGAAGGGGAAACCTGTCATGGAACTCAGTGATAGCAAGTGGCTGTGTGATTTGGGCTTCATGGTGGACATTACCAAGTACCTGTCAGAGCTGAATGTCAAGCTCCAAGGTCCCAACCAGCTTCTCAGCTCTCTGCAATCACATGTGAAATCATTTGAAGCTAAACTAAAGCTGTGGCAAGTGCAACTGGAAAGGGGAAACACTATCCACTTTCCCACTCTGCAAGAACAAAAGCCTGCTGTGACATCTGAATATGCTGCTGAGTGTGCAAAACTCCTCCAGGCATTTGGAGAGAGGTTCCAGGACATGAAAAGTAAACAAAGGGAACTGAACATATTTGCCACGCCGTTTAATGTGGAACCAGCTGATGTGCCTGACAACCTACAACAGGAAATCATTGAGCTTCAAAGCAATGACGAGCTCAAAGCTAGGTACAACAACCTCCCTTTGCTCGAGTTCTATAAACTGTATGTACGTGCTGAGGATTTTCCCATTCTGAGGAGACATGCACTGAAGTTTGCATCACTGTTTGGGACGACCTACAGCTGTGAGCAGTTCTTTTCAAAACTGACTCTTGCAAAGACTCCGTTCCGCTCAAGACTGACTGACCCAAACCTGCAAAACCAGCTGCGAGTAGCATCATCATCACTACCACCTGACACCAAATGCCTCGCCAAAGAGAAACAGTTCCAGCCATCGCATTAGGTGAGTCCGATATATGTATTCAATAATTTAGCATGGCCCTCGAAGGATGTTCTAAAAATCGAAATGGCCCTTGACAGGAAAAAGGTTCCCCACCCCTGTTCTAGAGAGAGAAAGGGCCATTGGAAAAAAGAGTGGTTCTCTCGTGTGCTTAAATAGGATGCTGGCTATTGTTGGTTCGGTTGGGTCATGGAGTTTGTGCACTTTAGAGGAGAGCGGAGGAAGAAGAGCATGCCTCTTGGTTCTCTCCCAGTTGTACTTTGCTCGGAGAAGAAGTGTGCCATTTTTGTTCTGATCGTGGACGATCGGTGTTGACTTTTGGGAAGCGATGAGCTCTGCCGCGTCGGCAGTGTCTGCAGGAAGTTTTGGACCACTGCTGGGCTCTCGGGAGCTGAAGGCCACATTGCACTTGACGGTAGAGAATCTAAAGGAGTCCGTCTAATCTGCTCGCTTCACACTTGCAGTGCCCTCGATGCGTGGCGATTGCCGCCACCATCTTGTGCGCTTCCGGCGCGGTGGCATTGAGTATTAACGGCAGCCAAGCTACTAAAAGTCCTCGTTGAGGCCAAAGCTGAGTGCCGGCCGGCTAAAATAAATTATTTCATTTTCCCCCGTGTGTTTGTATTTGGAACCGAGTGGAGACGTCTCACAGCAGAGAATAATAGTTTTACCTCAGCATTCATTTCATTCTTTGATTTATTTTCATTAAATTCATTGTGTGGCATTTTTCATTTGTTGTGTTCATTTATTCGTTGTTGGTTCGGAAATAAACCTGTGTGCTTCCATTCAGGTAAGCACTTTGCATCCTTCCATCCTGCAAGCACCAAATATAACCGCTATACAGTGCATTCAGAAAGTATTCAGACCCCTTCACTTTTTTCACATTTTGTTATGTTGCAGCCTTATGCTGAAATCGTTTAAATTCATTTTTCCCTCATCAATCTACACTCAATACCCCATAATGCCAAAGAGAAAACAGGATTTTAGAAAGTTTTGCAAATTTATTAAAAAGAAAAAAACTGAAATATCACATTGACAAAAGTATTCATACCCTTTGCTATAACACTTGAAATTTAGCTCAAGTGCCTCCCATTTCTCTTGATCATCTTTGAGATGTTTCGACACCTTGATTGGAGTCCACCAGTGGTAAATTCAATTGATTGGACATGACTTGGAAAGGCACACACCTGTCTATATAAGGTCTCACAGCTGACAATGCATATCAGAGCAAAAACTAAGGCATGAGGTCGAAGGAACTGCCTGCAGAGCTCAGAGACAGGATTGTGTCGAGGCACAGATCTGGCGAAGCCGACAAAAAAAATTCTGCTGCATTGAAGGTTCCCAAGAGTACAGTGGCCTCCATAATTCTTAAATGGAAGAAGTTTGGAACAACCAGGACTCTTCCTCGAGCTGGCCGCCCGGCCAAACTGAGCAATCTGAGGAGAAGGGCCTTGGTGAGAGGTGACCAAGAACCCGATGGTCACTGGCTGAGCTCCAGAGATCCTGTGTGGAGATGGGAGAAACGTCCAGAAGGACAACCATCACTGCAACATTCCACCGATCTGGGCTTTATGGCAGAATGGCCAGACGGAAGCCTCTCCTCAGTGAAAGACACATGAAAGCCCACAGAATCGTGTTTCTCAGTCTGAGAGTCCTTTAGGTGCTTTTTTGCAAACTCCAAGCAGGCTTTCATGTGTCTTTGTAAGGACTACCTTCAGGAAAAGAACAAGACGGTAGGCTTCAACTCATGGAATGGCCAGCACAGTCTCCAGACTTAAACCCCATCGAGCCGGTTTAGGATGAACTGGACAGAAAGGTGAAAGCAAAGCAACCTACAAGTGCAACACATTTGTGGGAACTTCTGCAACAGTGTTGGGAGGAACTTCCCGGACAATATTTGATTTCCATTGTAGAATGAATGCCACAAGTGTGTTCGGCGGTTATATCTGCAAAAGGTGGCTACTTTGCAGAGTCAAAATATTAAATTAAATTTTGTTAAACAAAATTATTCTATGATTTCTTTTTTTAATCGACAATTGTTTATTTGCTCTATGCTTAAATTCAGAGTACATTGAGACATTAAACTGCATAAAATTCAATAAAAACTGGAAAAATGGAGGTGTTCTAAAACTTTTGACCGGTGGTGTATATGTATGTATGTATGTATGTATGTATGTATATATATATTTTATATATATATAGCCTCTCCTCAGTGAAATTTTATAAATATATATTTATATATGTATATTTATAAAATATATATATTTTATATATATATATATTTTTTTTTAATATAAACTTTTATATATATATATACATATATATACATATATATACATATATATATATATACATATACATATACACACATATATACACACACACACATATATATATATATATCAACATATATATATATATATATATATATACATATATATATATATATATATATATATACATATATATATATACATATATATATATACATATATATATATACATATATACATATATATATATATATATCAACGACATAGCGTGACGAGCGCTGTCCCGATCTCCTGTGGACCAAAGTCCTAGACCAAAGCGTCACCTCCGACCCGGAGACCTCAGCCCGGCCACTCTGTCGACAGACATCTTAATAGACGATTTTGTGCCTTGATCATCTTAATAGACGATTTTGGTCCTCATTGGTTAGATTTTTTTTGCAGTATGTCGTCCTGACGAGGGTCAATAAGCCCGAAATCTGGATTGGCGGCTCTGCTTGATGTTTAGCCTATGGGGACCGATGAATAAATATGTCGACAGAGTGACCGGGCTGAGGCCTCTGGGTCGGAGGTGACGCTTTGGTCTAGGACTTCGGTCCACAGGAGATCGGGACAGCGCTCGTCACGCTGTTATGTCGTTGATTATTATCCCCGCCGATCGCACCGCACCCCCTGGTTTTGGTTTGCACTGGTGGGAACGATGGTCTGTGTGGCAGACAGGCTGTTGGTTCCTTGCGGGTTATGCGGTATTTGCCGTGTGAGACATAATTCGTGGCTGGTGCTCACCATTAAAGCTAGGAGGTGCCTTGATTTTTTTATATATATATATATATATATATATATATATATATATATATATATATATATATATATATATATATATATATATATATATATATATATATATATATATATATATATATATATATATATATATATATATATATATATATATATATGTATATATACAGTAGTGACCCCTAATTCCGAACGCCCCTCATCTCGAACTACTCTAATTCCGAACCGTAAATTCGAGAAAATTTTGTCCCTAATTCCGAATGTATTTCTATAACCGAACCGCCAACATAGCGTTAGCGTCGTTCATATTTCCCGCCGCGAGCGTCGTTCATATTTCCAGTGCTGAAATTAGAGAACTGTGCTTCCATTGGTCTAAAACACAGGCCATTGTTGAAAAGTGGCACCCTATTAAAGCAGTGGTTAACAGGAGCATTAACTTGTTCAGTGACGATGTGATTGACCACTTCAGAAAAATTAAGAAAAGTCGCCAACACCAGGCAACTTTGGAGAGGTGGTTCTCTAAAGAAAGCAAGCCTAGTGAGCCCCAACCCTCTACAAGTGGTGTTAAGAGACAAAGAGAGCAAACACCGTAAGTCAAGTCATCTGATGTTAGCTTGGAAGGTGCCTCACCTTCCAAGCAATAAAACCCTCTCCCTCCTTCCTCCTCTCCAGCCTCCACATGCACCATCAGAACTCTCCACGAAGGTAAATGCAGTTATTTTCATGTTAGTACATTTACTTCTTGTTTTTATTATTATTATTAGTTGATATTTAGGGCATTTACTCATCTTATTTTACCTTGAATCATGTGTATTTGCAGTTAACAGTGTCTTGATAATGGGTTTTTGGGGTCCAGGAACGGATTAATTCACTTTCCATTATTTCTTATGAGGAAAATAGTTTCTAATTCCGAACTTTTCCCAATCCGAACTGCCGCTGGAACGAATTAAATTCGGATTTAGAGGTTCCACTGTATATGTATATATATATATATATATATATATATATATATATATATATATAACAAAGTAAAAACTGATGTGAGAGTGACATAATATAAATATTAAAAATAAAGTAAGTTATTCCACTTTTCTGAAACCAAATTAAAAGCTATGGGGAATGACTGAATTAAGCAAAGTATGATTGTCGGCTACTCAAATGCTTAAAGCCAAATGTACTATGGTCTTGACTAACAAGACATGGATACAATAATTACTCCTGCCAGGGAGTAATGCATTCGATCATGTCTGTGTGTGTGTGTGTGTGTGTGTGTGTGTGTGTGTGTGTGTGTGTGTGTGTGTGTGTGTGTGTGTGTGTGTGTGTGTGTGTGTGTGTGTGCTTGTGAACAAGATATCTGGAAAAGTTCTGAACGGATTTGGATGAAAGTTGGTGGGATGATTGCCCTTGGGATAAGGAAGAATTGATGAGTTTTTGGTGAAGCTCAGGATATTATTCCGGATCCAGGAATTTTTTGAAGGATTTTTTACCATTGGAAGATAGGGCTCCAACTTGACCCACGGCAGGAGTATGCGCTCTACTGAGTGGAGTTCTAGTTGTGCATGCGAAGAGACAAAGAAGGGATAACACTACACTTGGAAGTGTTTCCACAGTTCAACACAAAGCAATGGCTACTCCGAAGGTGAGAAACCATTCTGTGCAAACAAATAAGAAAGCCACAAAGACTTTCAAATGCCAAGTGCAAGTTTGGGAATGTAGCCAGGAACACAACCCTCTACACTAGTCAAATCACAGCAGGTGAAAGCCAAGAGAGCTAGCCAGGTGAATCAGGCAATAAGTAACTCTCACTTGGCTACATTAACCGTCAGAAAATATTCCAATAGAGCAAAAACATGGAGCATACGCAATTCAAAATTAACCTTCAATGTCTGAACCCTCACTTCTCCAGCACACTTACAAATTTGAGCGTGTTCCAGTCGAAGACGTAATCGTAAGAAAACCCTTGCCGATGGAAGAGATTGCGAAAGAGCTGCCGAAGAAACGAGTAGTCTGGTTTGTCATCAAAGCGCAAGGAACGGCAGAAGTTGAGGTACGATGGAAACTCAGCTGAAAGGTAGGTGGTAAACATGGATTTGATGTAAAAAGCAACAAATGCCAGGCTTGACGAGAACCAGTATTACAATGTCTTGGAAATTTGATTGAAGGAATTTTAAGTCCAAAATTCTATCACAATAAAACCTTTGCAATACTATACCATGGAGGGACTGATTTTTTATATACAAACTATAAAAAGTACAACCAAATTCTAGACAAAATAAGCATAATAATTGGCATTCTCACACGGATAGCCTTTGCATAGGACTTCGATTGGTGTGGACATCTTTTTCTCACTGATCCTCTCGTACTTCTGCCGTTTTGTGGCCGCCTTAAGGCCTTGCCAGGGCAATGAGCCGAGATTGAAGTACATCATGACATAACCCAGTGACTCCAGGTCATCACGTCGACTTTGTTCTGTTGACACGGCAGGGGGGAATGAAAGGGAGAAGTGAGGAACCACAATCCTTTCACACAGGTAACAGCTTATCAGCGGTAAGCGGTGGAGGGGGCAGGTGGGAAATCATATTGCAGTTCAGCGAATGGATGTAATGTTTTATCAAGGAGGCACAAAAGTGGGAGGGGGGAGATAGGAAGGGGCATTGGAGGAGGGAGAAGACGTGAACGAGTCTGGGAGATGGGCAGATGAAAAGGTATTGAGGAAAGGTTGGAAGGTGTCAGAAATTAAATTGGGGGTTGGCGACAAGAAATGAAATTGAGGGGATGGGTGGAGTAGTCAAAGGGAAATGGTAGGGGAGGGGGGACAGATAAATGGAAATACAGGGTGGCAAGAGAAATAAAAATGGGAGGGGAGAAAGGAAATTGAAATGGGGAGCAAGAGGAATGACAATGTGGGGACTCAGGCAGGAGGGAAATGAAAGTGGGGGCAGAAGGGATTGGAAGTGGGTGTATGAGAGAGTGAACGGGTGCAGGAGGCAAGTTAAGGGGTCGGAGAGGGAACCTAAGGGGTCGGAGAGGGAACCTAAGGGGTCGGAGAGGGAACCTAAGGGGTCGGAGAGGGAACCTAAGGGGTCGGAGAGGGAACCTAAGGGGTCGGAGAGGGAACCTAAGGGGTCGGAGAGGGAACCTAAGGGGTCGGAGAGGGAACCTAAGGGGTCGGAGAGGGAACCTAAGGGGTCGGAGAGGGAACCTAAGGGGTCGGAGAGGGAACCTAAGGGGTCGGAGAGGGAACCTAAGGGGTCGGAGAGGGAACCTAAGGGGTCGGAGAGGGAACCTAAGGGGTCGGAGAGGGAACCTAAGGGGTCGGAGAGGTAACCTAAGGGGTCGGAGGGAACCTAAGGGGTCGGAGGGAACCTAAGGGGTCGGAGGGAACCTAAGGGGTCGGAGGGAACCTAAGGGGTCGGAGGGAACCTAAGGGGTCGGAGGGAACCTAAGGGGTCGGAGGGAACCCTAAGGGGTCGGAGGGAACCTAAGGGGTCGGAGGGAACCTAAGGGGTCGGAGGGAACCTAAGGGGTCGGAGGGAACCCTAAGGGGTCGGAGGGAACCTAAGGGGTCAGAGGGAACCTAAGGGGTCGGAGGGAACCTAAGGGGTCGGAGGGAACCTAAGGGGTCGGAGGGAACCTAAGGGGTCGGAGGGAACCTAAGGGGTCGGAGGGAACCTAAGGGGTCGGAGGGAACCTAAGGGGTCGGAGGGAACCTAAGGGGTCGGAGGGAACCTAAGGGGTCGGATGGAACCTAAGGGGTCGGATGGAACCTAAGGGGTCGGAGGGAACTTAAGGGGGTCGGAGGGAATTTAAGGGGGTCGGAGGGAATTTAAGGGGGTCGGAGGGAATTTAAGGGGGTCGGAGGGAATTTAAGGGGGTCGGAGGGCATTTAAGGGGGTCGGAGGGCATTTAAGGGGGTCGGAGGGCATTTAAGGGGGTCGGAGGGCATTTAAGGGGGTCGGAGGGCATTTAAGGGGGTCGGAGGGCATTTTAGGGGGTCGGAGGGCATTTAAGGGGGTCGGAGGGAATTTAAGGGGGTCGGAGGGAATTTAAGGGGGTCGGAGGGAATTTAAGGGGGTCGGAGGGAATTTAAGGGGGTCGGAGGGAATTTAAGGGGGTCGGAGGGAATTTAAGGGGGTCGGAGGGAATTTAAGGGGGTCGGAGGGAATTTAAGGGGGTCGGAGGGAATTTAAGGGGGTCGGAGGGAATTTAAGGGGGTCGGAGGGAATTTAAGGGGGTCGGAGGGAATTTAAGTGGGTGGGGTGAGAGCGAAATCAAAGAGGAGGGGGTGGGGGTGGGGTAAGAGATAAATCAAGGGGGGGTGGTGCAAGAGATAAATCAAGAGGGGCAAGTGAAAGTGGTGAAAGTGGGGTTGGGGCAAGAGAAGTGAAAGGGGGATTGGGGCAGGAAAAATGAAACATGGTGGGCTTGGGGCAAGCGAAATGAAAGGAAGGGGGGAGGTTTGAGCAAAATAAATTAAAGGGGGTGGGAGAGGAGGTTGGTGCAAGAGAAACAAAAGGGGGTAAGGCAAGAGAAATGAAAGTAGGGGTGGGGGAAATAAAAATGAAAGGGGGGTAAGGCAAGAGAGAAATGAACTGATGGCAAGGACAACAAAAAGAAAATTCAGAAACTTCACTTGGGTCCAATGGCTCAGAGAAATAACAATACCAGACATGAGAGAAGATGGCAACACCAGCCGAGCTACTATGGGTGCAATAACAGACCAAAATTACCCAAAATATGTGGAACTAGCCGAAACCCGTGGAACATCCACGGAAGGGAGGATGTGGTGTATGGATAGAGTGTACCATTATGGATGGCATAGGGGATTTCCTTGTCCGAGTAAGAGTTAGGAAGAAAGATGAGAATGAAGAGTGCGTATATGAACAACGTATTTATTGCAATCTACTTAAATGACAACGCTACGATATACTTTTGAAAATATCACGTACCATCTCGAAGTCAATGCCATCCTTTTATCTCTTCGTATACAACTCACTGATTTCTACCTTATCGTGAACAGGGTAAAGCCTACTTTGATAATCATGAACGGTGGCAGATGCAGGAGTTGGTGAAACGAAAGGGGGGGGGGGGGGCTGATCATGACCTACCCTACGCCACATGGCCTACGCCATTTGTTGAGATAATGGCCACAACGGAAACACAACAACTGGATAGGTAGGGCCTACGCCTACTTTTCGTCACTCGGCGAAGTACACTTTGTTTTAAGCTTTCAGAAGCTGAAGCCTTGGTATTTATTGCTTTATATGATACTGATGGGCTGCTGATCTGTTTCACTTCGTTGTAATCACAGTATATGGAAGAAATTATGGTAAACCCACCTGATGAGGTTAGCGTACACCGCGATCGACGACACCGGCACAAATGCATGCTCAGGATTGTCCACTCAGCGGACGGCTTGCTTCGCCTTCACCCAGCAGACGCCAATAAGATGGCGTCGTATGGGCAGTTAATCGGATGCTTTTGGGCCCCAACATCGGCTAATTCAGATTTTTCGAGTATGGCTGTACGTGATAAACAAAGAGCGCGGTTCGTAGATCGTAAATCCATTAGTGCCGTGGGCATCCGGTCACTGGGTGCGGCGTAAAAGGGATAACAAAGTCGAGTCCTTACGCTATTATTATAGAGATGGTTAATCCCAAGAAAAAGGGAGAAATGCAAATTAAATGTTTATCAATATAAATGTTAAATTCAAGCTGTGTCCAGGTAGAAGAATAAATATGTGAAAGGTTTCATTGAATCCAAGTTATATTGTACATCGAAAGCCAAAAAGGAAAGTCTTTTTTTTTCTTCTCTACATGGTGTTGGCTTGTGGGAGAGCTAGGAAACACAACAGACCAACATAAGAGGGAACAGCAGGAGAAAGGGGAAACACCAACAGCAGGGCAGAGGGAGAACGTAGATGGAGACGAAGATGGAACAACAAGGGATGCAGGTAACGGTGATGGTTAGAGGAGAACGCAAGGGGTGGACAAGATGGATACATAAGCAAATTTTTGGGAGGGATGGGGGCAGTTTAATGGGTGGAGAAAAGATCATGGCTTTGGATGTGGGATGGCCTGAGATGGTGGTGAACAGCTGTCAAGAAGGCAGGGAGAGAAGAATGAGATCGAAGACATCTTTCATACGGCTTCTTTAATGAAAAAGAAGAACCACCTTAAGAGGCCATTTTTCCCCGCAGAGCCGGGGGTTGGCCTTTTTCAGGCACCTTGGTCCCCTTTTTGAAGCAATGTTTTATGGCCGGATGTTGGTCGGAGCGATGAAGAGAAGGACAAGTTCTGGTGTGCGATGTTGTTGTGATAGGAGGAGACCTAAATGGACATGTGGGAAGGAGTATGGACGGTTTTGAGGGAGTTCATGGGGGTTACGGATATGGTGTGAGAAATGGAGAAGGTGAAAGGATTTTGGAGTTCGCTGATGGAGCTGATTTGTTGATTTGGAATACTCAGTTCCAGAAAGAGGATAATAAGCTTGTTACATACACCTCAGGTGGGTCGACGACAACCGTTGACTACCTGATGGTGCGTAGGCGAGATAGGGGGCACCTCCGGGACACAAAGGTGATCCCGGGGGAGGAGGCTGTTTCACAGCACCACTTGGTTGTCTGCGACATAAGGGTGAAAAGGTGCGAGGAGAGCTCGGCGGGTGAAGTACCAACCGAGAATAAAGGTGTGGAGGTTGAAAGAGGTGACAGTAAGGGAGGCATTAAAAGAGAGGCTGAGTAGGGTAGAGGATGATGTGGTTGAGCTTGAAAGTGGTTGGATGTCAATGAAAGATAGTCTGTTGGGAGCCGTTGGTGAGGTATGTGGATGGACAAAAGGACCACCGAGGCACTCGGAAACATGGTGCTGGGATGATGAAGTTGGAAAGAGGATCGACTCTCGAGGAAGAAGTTCAAGGAGTGGCAGAAGGCGAAGGGTACGGGAGCAGAAAAAGCAGAGCATGAAAGTTATAAGGCAGCCAAGAAGGCTGCAAAGAAAGAGGTAGCGAATGCGCAGGAGGCATGTAGGAAAATGCTCAGAGAACGCTTGGATTCAGAAGAGGGTCAAAGAGCGGTATTCAGGATTGCAAAGCAGATAGCGAAAGAGAGGTGTGATGTGATGGGGGTGAGTTGCTTGAAGGATGAAGTGGGACAAATCTTTGTGGACCCAGATGGAATTAAAGGAAGATGGAAAAGATATATGGAAATGCTGTTGAATACAGAGAATGAATGGGAGAGTAACATCGAGAGTAACCCAATTTTAGGACCGGCAGAAAAGATAACTGAGAAGGAAGTTGAGGAAGCGATAAAAGCAATGAAGAGTAGAAAAGCGGGAGGGTCGACGGGAGTTGTGGGAGATATGTTGAAGGCAGCAGGAAGTTGGGGTGTGAAGAGAATGACAGAGATCTGTAATCTGGTGGTGAAAGAAGGCCGCATTCCAGTGGATTGGGAACTGAGTACCACCGTCCCTCTATACAAGGGGAAAGGTGACCCTAAGGAAGAAGGTGACGATCGACGAAATGCCGTTTGGATTTATGCCAGGAAGAGGAACGACAGACGCGCTCTTTATTGTGAGGCAGTTGCAGGAGAAGTACATGGAGAAGAGGAAGAAGTTGTTTCTTGGGTTTGTTGATCTGGAGAAAGCATTCGATAGGGTTGCACGTGAAGTATTGACATGGGCATTGAGGAAGTTAGGAGTGGAGGAATGGTTGATCAGAGTAGTGATGGCAATGTACAAAAGAGCGCACAGCTGTAAGGACGAAGGACGGGAACAGTGGTGAGTTTGAGGTGAAGGTGGGAGTGCATCAGGGGTCGGTACTAAGTCCACTACTATTTGTAGCTGTGATGGAGGTGCTGGCTCGGAAAGTAAAGGAGGGTTTACCGTGGGAGTTGTTGTATGCAGATGATCTGGTGTTGATTGCGGAAAGTATGGATGGACTGAAGGAAAAGATGAACAAGTGGAAGGAATGTATGGAGACAAAAGGTCTGAAGGTGAATATCGGAAAGACGAAGGTGATGGCAAGTGGTAAAGCATGTGGTGAGGTGGAAATAACTGGGAAGTGGCCATGTGCTGTGTGCAGGAAAGGTGTCGGAGTGAACTCCATTCAATGTACAATGTGCGCTGAGTGGGTTCATCAAAAATGCAGTGGTCTGAGAGGGTCATTAACCAGTGTGGCAGCTACTTTCAAATGTAAGGTGTGCACAGAGGGAGCTGCAGATGGAGGAAATGTTGAGTTGGACCTTGGAGACGGCGTGAAGCTGGAAGGTGTGAAAACATTTTGCTACATCGGAGACATGCTGAATTGAGAAGCTGGATCAGACTCGGCAACGGTTGCTAGAGTGAGATGTGCATGTTAGAAGTTTCGGGAATTGAGTGACGTGCTGATGAGGAGGGGAGTGTCGTTGAAGCTGAAGGGAAAGGTGTATGCTGCATGTGTGCGAGGTGTCATGATTTATGGGACCGAGACATGGGTGATGAACGTAGAGCAGCAACGAAGGGTGGAAATGCGAATGGTTCGGTGGATGTGCGGAGTATCGTTGAGAGAGAGGAAGACAAATGATGAATTGCAAAAGATGATGGGAATAGAGCCTGTGATGGATGCTGTGAAGAGAAACAGGTTGAGATGGTTGGGTCATGTGTTCAGGAAGGATGAAATTGACTGGTTGAGAAGAGTGATGGAAATGAATGTAGAAGGAAGTCGAGGACGGGGAAGACCAAGAAAGACTTGGCTAAAGATGGTGGAAGATGAAATGCAGGCAAGGGAGTTAACAAGGAGAGATGCAGAAAATAGGGCAAAATGGAGAAGATTGTCATGGGGACCGCAAGGCTAACCCCCGCTCTCGCAGGGAAAATGGCCTTAAAATGCATGTTGTTGTTTGTTGTTTTATGGTCGGATGCCCTTCCTGCCGCCAACCCTGTTAGTCGCCTCTTGCGACACACAGGGAATTATCAGTGAACTGGTACTCAATTTGCCGACCACAGAAGGATGACAGGCTGAGTCAACCCCCCTGGTATTAATTCAGCAATTGACCAGGATTCAAACCCAGGATCCCAAGCTGGCACCCTAACCGCGAAACCAACACCAGGCTTCTTTAATGAATGAGAACAAATACCCCACTGAATTTTGATCATACAAAAGCCAAACGCCAGTCATTGCAGGGTTCCACTGTTCATTCATGTTTCAAGCAACCACACAACACTTAAAATCCAGAAATGTGGAACAGCAGGAAGCACAAGTGAATTTGGCGAGATAAACCTTCAGGGATAACATTATGATGCATTCTAACAAAATAGGAAAATGACGTGTTCCATTTATTGCAGTGCTGTGTTTTAGATCAGATTAAAGGAATGCACACCCCCTACTGGCCCATTAACCCCACTGTTACCTGCTGGATGTGTTGTAGATTGTGCTTTGTTGTAAACTGTGTTGTTGTGAGAGTTAAAGCTTTCCCCTATGACCCAGTCCCATCACCACAACTATTTTCTTTTCACCTGACCAAGGTGGTTGGTCCTTCTCTATAGATTTTGGTCAGTGTCATCACATCCTTGGTGTTACGAATTCCGGATTTATGTGAATTACTTGTCAGGTCGTTTCTTATTAATGTTTATTCTATTAAAGGTTGTTGTGGTTAAATGGGGAGAATTCTTATTAATGTTTATTCCATGAAAGGTTGTTGTGGTTAAATGGTGAGAAGCGCTCCTGGTAAGACCGAGACCGGAAATGGGGTCGTAAACCGGAAGAGGAAAAGACACGAGGTCCGGGAGAAAGCGGCCATCTTCTGCTCCTCGCCCAGCTCCGACGCGAGCGGTGTCGATATTGATCAGCGTTGGGAACGCTGAGTTTGAAAAGCCCATCTGGCGAGAGGAGTTACCGGCGCGGGGTAATTACCGGTTACGCGTCAAATTGCCGTGGGTTCCTGCACGGAACCCAGCGTCCGGCACCGTTTACCTCAACGTCTACAAGGACGCGTACGGCAGGCACCTTGGGCCTTGCACGCTTTGCGAGCCCCGAAGCCGCGATCACGAGCACCGACCTCGGTGGGCTGCCGAGGAGGTGTCCGCGGCAGCAGCCGTTCCCGGTACGGGACGTACACGGTGGAAGCACGTCAGGAAGGGTCCGCTCAACCGCCCGCGTGCGGAGATCGAACTACAGGAGTACAGAGACATTGTGAGAGACATTGACCATGGAGGGAGTCGTGAGTGGGGCTCAAGGGAGGAATGTATAAGATGGCCATCTTAGAGCTATTGTTGATGAGTCTACATCTTAGTAATGTTGTTGATTGAGGGTTGGTCATTGTTGATTGATTGGGAATATATTATCCATTAATCTGGATCCTTGGTGTGGGGGTTTCCTATTGACTTGAATTGTTTGTGTCTTTCATATTGATTGTGTTGCGAAAGCGTATAAATCATAGATCTTTCTGGCGGGGTTCCTCTCATGGTCCGGGGGTCACCGAGACCAGGTAGTCACCGGGAGGACCACGTAACAGAATTGGGGGCTCGTCCAATTGAATTCCGGGATATACAATTGTATAAAATAATAAAATAATATTTTTATTCATTCAAATTTATTAATTAAGTATTAATTGGTACATTTTTGGGAAATTGTGGTAAAGTCTTGGGTGAAGGTTAACAGGTGTTAACGATAGGCACCATGGCGTTTGTGGCACAGAACTTTGCGGTAACCCCGAGTGAGGCACAGTTCCGAGCGTTACTAAAATCGGACCTCTTGAAATTGGCCAAACATTTTAACTTGGAGGTCCGAACTAATTTGAGGAAGGCAGAGTTGCAGACCGCGGTGATACAATCTATGGTGGGATTAGGAACATGGGACGAGTTAGCCTGGGAGGGGCTACCCGAAGAACCAGAAGACGTTGAGCTCCGGAAACTGGAGTTGCAATTACGGAGCCAGGAACGGATCAAAGAAGAAGAAAGGAAAGCAGAAGAGAGGAGAGAAGAGAAACAAGCAGAAGAAAGGAGAGTGGAACGAGAACTCCAGGAAAGGTTAGAAAGGACGAAAACAGAGGAAAGGAAAGCAGAAAAGGAAAGAGCAGAAGAAGAAAGGAAAGCAGAAAAGGAAAGAGCAGAAGAAGAAAGGAAAGCAGAAAAGGAAAGATCAGAAGAGGAAAGGAAAGCAGAAGAGAGGAGAGAAGAGAAACAAGCAGAGGAAAGGAGAGTGGAACGAGAACTCCAGGAAAGGTTAGAAGGGAGAAAAGCAGAGGAGAGGAGAGCTGCAAGGGAACTCGAAGCAGAGGAGAGAAAAGCCGAAAGGGAATTAAAGGAACGTGACATGGCGCTTCAGCAAGAAATTAAATTCAAGGAGCTGGAGTTAATGAGAGAACGGGGAGAGGTACCACCCTTGCTGACTGGGCCGACACCTAGCCAGAACACCTGGGATGTGGGCAGACATGTGAGGCTGGTTCCACCCTTCAGTGAAAAGGAAGTCACTCAATTTTTTCCACACTTTGAGAAAGTGGCTCGACAGTTAAACTGGCCAGAGGAGGCCTGGACCATACTAGTGCAAAGTGTGCTGGTGGGTAAAGCTCAAGAGATTTATTCGGCGCTACCAATGGACCAATGTGCAGATTATGAGGTATTGAAGAAGCACATCCTCAAAGCATATGAGTTGGTTCCTGAAACTTACCGGCAAAAATTCAGGAATGCCAGGAAGAGGGAGAGTGAGACCCATGTGGAGTTTGCCAGAGTGAAAGAAAACATGTTTGATCGGTGGTGCGAGTCAAAAGGAGTTGGGAAAGACTTCGAATCATTGCGTTACTTGATCCTGGTGGAGGAATTTCAACAGTGTGTCCACGAGGACATCAAAGTGTACCTGCAGGAAAAGAAAGTACCAAAGTTGTGGGACGCAGCCACCATGGCAGATGATTATGCCTTAACACAACGGATAGGGGTCCACCAACCTAACTCCTCGCCTAGACTTCAGCAGGGGAGTTATGGAACACCCGGTGCGGAGAACGACACTACATGGCGGCGGCCTCGAGATGATTATGGGGACAACTCTGATACCCCAACTGTTCGAAATCAGGGGGCTACGGGCCCAAGACAAACTTATTTTCCGGGGGGCCCGAGGCAGACCACGAGTTTTTCCTCCGGGCCAACTTGCGCTTTTTGCAAGAAACCTGGACACGATGTCCAGTTGTTACCTCATGAAAAGGGAAAACCCACAGCGGAGTCCGCCTAGTACAACTCCGAATGCGATGGCAAACGTAAGAAATCGCCCCCAGAAGAGTTACCAACCATTTATTTATGAGGGGTTTGTCTCACTAGAGGGAGACTTGACTAACCCAAGACCTGTTAGGGTATTGAGGGACACAGGAGCCCATCAATCCTTAATGCTTGAAGGCATTTTGCCATTGTCAAAGAGTACCGCAACTGGTGATAGTGTTCGGTTACAAGGGATCGGTGGCTGTGTTAGTGCCCCACTTCATGTCATCCATTTGGAATCCGATTTGGTGTCAGGACCGGTCACCGTCGGTTTACAAGCCACGCTTCCTGTAGAGGGAGTACCTGTGGTTATCGGGAATGATTTGGCCGGGGGTCAAGTTTATGGTAACCCGAGGGTTGGTAAAGAGCCCAGCAGGGAAAATAACACCACACCAGCTCGGGATGGCGACAAAAGTACCAAGTTATTTGTAGGGGGACTGAACTTCAAAACAGAGGAAGAAGTTCTGACCTCTGTCTTCAACAGATATGGGCCGCTGGTGGAAGTGCGGTTGGTAAAAGACCGGGAAACGCAACGGTCAAGAGGGTTCGGCTTTGTCACGTTTGCAAGCACAAAAGACGCCAGAGAGGCAGAGAAGAATTGGAATGGTAAGGATTTGGAGGGTCGGACCATAACAGTAGGGAAGGCATTTCGTAGGCGTCGAGAGGTCTACAGAAGAGGACAACTTGGCAGTAGTTTTGGGGTTGGCAGCAGCCGATATTACTATGGAGGCCCCCAGAGGTACGGCATCTCCCGAAAGAATGATTGTCAGAGCACTGGCCGAGAAGGAGACCGCCAGTCAGGTGACTACTGTGACAAGTGGTCCCACCGTAACTGTTAGGAGTCCGGAGAAGTTGAAGCACTATATACGGCGGTGCCGCTGAGCCGGGGCTCCTACACGGACTAACCGTGAACGCCACGTTCTTAAAGGCGTCCGTGTAGTGAATACTCAGCTTGGCCTCCCGAAAAAGTGTGATTGAGTTGTTTAACTTTGGGGCTTTGGTGACCACCCCTTAACCTTCCTTCACAAGAAACCGACAGTCAAAGTCAGAGGGTCATGAGATGGAGTTTGGCTTGGCAGGAGTCCAACAGGAAATTGAACATGTAAAGGGCAGGGACAATGTCGTGGCTGGTGTTTTGTCCAGAGTGAATTACCTTGGGAAATCTCTGGGGGTTTTGTGAAATTTTGTTGCTCTATTTTTGAGATGTGATAAGGGTTGCCCGGGGGAACTGATGATTTGGGATGTGAGTTATCTTGTTTGTTTATCCAAGTTGGCCTGCAAAGAAAGTTTTCGCGGTGTTCAAACTTTCTTTCTTGAAGGGGGGAGTGTTACGAATTCCGGATTTATGTGGATTACTCGTCAGGTCGTTTCTTATCAATGTTTATTCTATTAAAGTTCAAAGTTCAATTATTATTCTGTTCAAACTTAACTGATCTCTCCATACAGGTTGCTTCTGTCAAACCAGACGTGATCTGCTTAACAGAAACTTTCCTCCTTTATGATGTCTCTGATTCCATAGTATCTCTCCCGGGCTACTCCCTCCTCCGGTATGATAGACCTGAGCCTCGTCCTGGAGGCGGGGTTGCTATCTTCATCAAAAACTCTCTTCCTCACTCGCCCTGCACTGCACTCTCTCCACCTCACCCCCAGGAATACCTCTGGCTACGGCTTCCCCTTCGCTCCCACCTCTTGTTCATATGTGTGTTGTACCGTCCACCAAACAGTGATGACTCCATCTACATCTCGCTGTCTGATGATATGGACCAACTTCTATCTACTCATCCCAACTCTCTCTTCCTCATATGTGGTGATTTCAACTGTCATCATGCCAGTTGGCTGGGTGTGGGTACCTCTCTCACCAGCCATGGCTCCTCAGCAAAGGACTTCTGCGACTCACTGGGACTGACACAATCTGTCAATTTCCCGACCCGGATCTCAGTCAACGGAACATCTTCTCTTCTGGACTTGGTTATGACTAACTTCCCTGAAAATGTCTGCTGCTCTTCTTCTGCTCCGATCGGATCATCTGATCATGTCCTTGTTAAAGTGGACATCTCTCTGACCATCCTCAGGGAGCCTGCTCAGCGTCGACGAGTCTGGCATTTCACTCAGGCCAACTGGCACGGTCTTCAAGCAGCCATCAATCATCTGGACTGGTCTCCCATCTCTACCACCTCTGACATCAACTCATCCTGGGAATTCTTCCAAAGTAAATTGCTCTCTCTCATGCACAGATTTATCCCATCTCGTCTTCAGTTGTCATACCCTTCCTCCCGTCCATGGTACACGGAATCTTGTGGTGAGGCTGTTGCCCAGAAACAACTTGCCTTCGTCTCCTGGAAAGCAAATCCAACGGAAGGAAATCTCATTTCCTTTCACAAAGCCCGAAACAAGTGTGTGTCCACCCTCAGGAGAGCCAGGAAACAATATCTCTCCGTTCTCAAGACCGAACTCTCTTATCTGTCTCCCTCTTCCAAATCCTGGTGGCGTCTGGTCAAATCCGTTTCTGGTGTTTGTTCCCCCTCCATCCCCTCCCTTACCTCAAACGGCTACACAGCTGACTCCGCACGTGAAAAAGCTGAATGCCTCAACTCTGTGTTTGCCTCTAAATCTTGTGTCCCAAACCCATCCCTCTCTGTACCCACCATACCCAGTCGTACCCTGCTGCTCCTGGACTCCGTGTCCTTTCCTCCTGACAAGGTGGAAAAGTTTCTGTCAACCCTCGACTCTGATTCTGCAACTGGACCCGACGGCATCAGCCCACGGGTCCTAAAATCCTGCTCTGCTGCTCTATCTCACCCTCTCTCTGTTCTCTTCACCCTCTCTTTTGCTCAAGGTCAACTGCCATCTGCTTGGAAATCAGCCAACATCACCGCTTTGCACAAAAAAGGTGCAAAAACAGATCCTAGCAACTACAGACCAATCAGCCTTCTCCCAATTATCAGCAAAGTCATGGAATCCATCATTGCTTCTGATATGAAATCTTTCCTCTTCTCCAATGGCTTGATCTCTGATCATCAATTTGGTTTCAGACCAGGTCACTCTACTCTGGACATGCTGCTTCTGCTGTCTCAACAATGGATGGAGGTCCTCAATGCCAAACAGGAAATTAGAGCCGTCTCCCTCGACATATCACGTGCCTTCGACACGGTCTGGCACCCCGCTCTGCTCACCAAACTCTCCTCCTTTGGTATCCATGGAAATCTCCACGCATGGCTGGCGGACTTCCTCTCTAGTCGTCGTCAACGTGTGGCCCTGAATGGGTTTCTCTCATCTCCTCTTCCTGTTCAGGCTGGAGTTCCCCAAGGCAGTGTTCTGGGCCCCGTGCTTTTTCTGGTCTTCATCAATGATCTCTCTGACTCTCTCGAAAATCCTCTCTATCTCTTTGCTGATGACTCCACTCTCTGCCACTCCATTCCTCTTCCCTCAGATCGGCAGTCTGCTGCCTCCTCACTCTCTGAAGACCTGGACAAAATCACAGACTGGTCAAACAAGTGGAACATGTCTTTCAATCCTGACAAATCTCACACTCTTACTATGTCTCTCCGAAAAGATCGACTGGACAACCCTCCCATCTACTTTCTCAACAATCCTCTCCAAGAAGTTCTGTCGCTCAAGATTTTGGGTCTCACTATCTGCCATGATCTTTCTTGGGAAAACCACATTTCCAAGCTAGCCTCCAAAGCCAGTCGCCGACTGGGCATCCTCCGTCGTGTGAAGTCCTTCCTCGGCACACCTGAGCTCCTCACCACATACAAGGCTTTCATCCGCAGCTCAATGGAATACTGTTCTCCCCTATGGGCCGGTGCTCCTGCCTCACACCTAGCTCGGCTTCACGCTGTTGAAACCAAAGCTTTCAGAATTATTGGAATCTCCCGCGATGAAGCTATCTCTGAGGGCCTTTCACTCACTCACCGCAGGCAGGTAGGTGGTCTTTCTGTCTTCTACCGACTCCTCTCCGGCCTTGCACCCCCAGCTCTCTCTGTGCTCTGTCCCCCAAATATTCCTACAGGTCGCACAAGATCTGCCAGCAACCCTCTGATGGTTAAACTGCCGAAATCTCGGCTCTCCGCTCACCTTCACCCTTTCATTCCTCTTTTCTCCCGCCTCTGGAACAAACTCCCTCACTCCCTTCAATCCCACTCCTCCCTCCAGGTCTTTAAAACAGCTGTTCACCACCATCTCTTATCTTCCCCCATCCAAAACCTTGATCTTTTCTACCCCCGCTAATTCACCCCAGATCCACCTTGTTTGAAATTCCAACTTCTTTCCTGGAAGTCCTGGCAGTGTCCATATGTTTTATACCTCTCCCACTGCCCCCTTCCCACGCCCCCCCCCCCCCCCCCAAAGCCCTCGCCCTCTCTCAGATCTCTCGATGTCTCCATGTCTCTCGGTCCCTGCTCTCAAATGTTGTGTTTGTGTCCTTCCCCCTCTCTCCCCATCTTGTCTACCGCTCCCTATGTTATATGTTTTATGTGTCGGTTTGTCTTTCTGTGTGTTCATGTGATTAATGTTCGCTCTTTCACGAGCCTCGATATTGTATACAAAAAAAAAAAAAAAAAAAAAAAAAAAGGTTGTTGTGGTTAAATGGGGAGAAGCGCTCCTGGTAAGACCGAGACCGGAAACGGGATCGTAAACCGGAAGAGGAAAAGACACGAGGTCCGGGAGAAAGCGGCCATCTTCTGCTCCTCGCCCAGCTACGACGCGAGCGGTGTCGATATTGATCAGCGTTGGGAACGCTGAGTTTGAAAAGCCCGTCTGGCGAGAGGAGTTACCGGCGCGGGGTAATTACCGGTTACGCGTCAAATTGCCGTGGGTTCCTGCACGGAACCCAGCGTCCGGCACCGTTTACCTCAACGTCTACAAGGACGTGTACGGCAGGCGCCTTGCCTTGGGCCTCGCGCGCTTTGCGAGCCCCGAAGCCACGATCACGAGCACCGACCTCGGTGGGCTGCCGAGGAGGTGTCCGCGGCAGCAGCCGTTCCCGGTACGGGACGTGCACGGTGGAAGCACGTCAGGAAGGGTCCGTTCAACCGCCCGCGTGCGGAGATCGAACTACAGGAGTACAGAGACATTGTGAGAGACATTGACCATGGAGGGAGTCGTGAGTGGGGCTCAAGGGGGGAATGTATAAGATGGCCATCTTAGAGCTGTTGTTGATGAGTCTACATCTTAGTAATGTTGTTGATTGAGGGTTGATCATTGTTGATTGATTGGGAATATATTATCCATTAATCCGGATCCTTGGTGTGGGGGTTTCCTATTGACTTGAATTGTTTGTGTCTTTCATATTGATTGTGTTGCGAAAGCGTATAAATCATAGATCTTTCTGGCGAGGTTCCTCTCACGGTCCGGGGGTCACCGAGACCAGGTAGTCACCGGGAGGCCCACGTAACACTTGGTAACAATGGCCAAGTTCCTAAAGCCATTGGAATATAATGCACAATTTGGGCTGAAAATAGAATTTTCAGGGAACAACGTAAAAAGAAAAACTTTTGAATTCCCAATTCATGTAAACACCAACATAAAGGAAGGGGAAGATGGACATTCTGAAGGGAAGTGGAATGAGGGAAGAGGACAGAAAAAGGGAAGTCAGGAAAGAGTATGAAAAGTAAAAAAAAGGTTGGACAAAGATAGGAGGAAGGGAAAGGCAAAGGAATACACGGACACGAAGGGTACAAAGGAATACAAGGACACGAAAGGTAGCGAGGAACACACGGACACGAAAGGTAGCGAGGAACACACGGACACGAAAGGTAGCGAGGAACACACGGACACGAAAGGTAGCGAGGAACACACGGACACGAAAGGTAGCGAGGAACACACGGACACGAAAGGTAGCGAGGAACACACGGACACGAAAGGTAGCGAGGAACACACGGACACGAAAGGTAGCAAGGAACACACGGACACGAAAGGTAGCGAGGAACACACGGACACGAAAGGTAGCGAGGAACACACGGACACGAAAGGTAGCGAGGAACACACGGACACGAAAGGTAGCGAGGAACACACGGACACGAAAGGTAGCGAGGAACACACGGACACGAAAGGTAGCGAGGAACACACGGACACGAAAGGTAGCGAGGAACACACGGACACGAAAGGTAGCGAGGAACACACGGACACGAAAGGTAGCGAGGAACACACGGACACGAAAGGTAGCGAGGAACACACGGACACGAAAGGTAGCGAGGAACACACGGACACGAAAGGTAGCGAGGAACACACGGACACGAAAGGTAGCGAGGAACACACGGACACGAAAGGTAGCGAGGAACACACTGACACGAAAGGTAGCGAGGAACACATGGACACGAAAGGTAGCGAAGAACACACGGACACGAAAGGTAGCGAGGAACACACCGACACGAAAGGTAGCGAGGAACACACCGACACGAAAGGTAGCGAGGAACACACCTACACGAAAGGTAGCGAGGAACACATCGACACGAAAGGTAGCGAGGAACACACCGACCGACACGAAAGGTAGCGAGGAACACACCGACACGAAAGGTAGCGAGGAACACACCGACACGAAAGGTAGCGAGGAACACACCGACACGAAAGGTAGCGAGGAACACACCGACACGAAAGGTAGCGGGGAACACACCGACACGAAAGGTAGCGAGGAACACACCGACACGAAAGGTAGCGAGGAACACACCGACACGAAAGGTAGCGAGGAACACACCGACACGAAAGGTAGCGAGGAACACACCGACACGAAAGGTAGCGAGGAACACACCGACACGAAAGGTAGCGAGGAACACACCGACACGAAAGGTAGCGAGGAACACACCGACACGAAAGGTAGCGAGGAACACACCGACACGAAAGGTAGCGAGGAACACACCGACACGAAAGGTAGCGAGGAACACACCGACACGAAAGGTAGCGAGGAACACACCGACACGAAAGGTAGCGAGGAACACACCGACACGAAAGGTAGCGAGGAACACACCGACACGAAAGGTAGCGAGGAACACACCGACACGAAAGGTAGCGAGGAACACACCGACACGAAAGGTAGCGAGGAACACACCGACACGAAAGGTAGCGAGGAACACACCGACACGAAAGGTAGCGAGGAACACACCGACAAGAAAGGTAGCGAGGAGGACACCGACACGAAAGGGAGCGAGGAGCACACCGACATGAAAGGTAGAGAGGAATACACAGACACGAAAGGTAGAAAGGAATATATGGACACGAAGGGTAGAAAGGAACACACGGACACGAAGGGTAGAAAGGAACACACGGACACGAAGGGTCGCGAGGAACACACGGACACGAAGGGTAGCAATGAACACAGACACGAAGGGTAGGGAGGAATACACGGACACGAAGGGTAGAGAGGAATACACAGACACAAAGGGTAGAGAGTAATACACAGACACGAAAGATAGATAGGAATACATGGACATGAAGGGTAGAGAGGAATACATGGGCAAGAAGGGTAGAAAGGAAAGAAAGTAAAGATAGGAAGATGGAAAGATGGAAAGATGGAAAGAAATAATTAACCAATACAAAAATAAAGCAAACTAGAACGGCATTGACATCGCGACGTTGGCCAATATGCCTCTGCCCACATTATTACATCATTATACATACTTGTACCATGATTGATTTGAATCCCTTCAGCTGTTCTCAAGTATCACATTTTCACCAAACATGACCTCCGACCTTTGATGCCAAAATCTAATCAGTTCATCCTTTCATCATACTTATACCAACTTTGGTCAACATCCCATCAATGGTTCACAAGTTAACGCAGTAACAGAATTTTTCCGGAATTTGACCTCTGACCTTTGACCTCATAATCAAATCGATTCATTCATTCATTCATTACACATACTTGTACCAAGTTTGACTTAGTTCCATTCAGCAATTCTCAAGTTATCGCGGTAAAGAAAACCTACCACGGATAGACAACCGAAAGCATAATGCCTCTGGTGACTGTCAATGGAGGCATAACAAAACAAACAAGCGTTACGCCTAGGTCCCCCGTCGGTGAAGTGATGCGAGTTCACAAAGTGGAAGACGCAACTTGGCCATCTTGGATATCGACGTGGTGACCCAATTTTCAATAGCATTCTTCCTTATGCGTAGATACACTCACACACCAGATTAGAAGTTAGTAGTTCGTTTATTTTTCAAGCTATTTCGCTCAAAAGGTTCAGACATATATATATATATATATATATATATATATATATATATATATATATATATATATATATATATATATATATGGTGGCGGACATCTTGGATTTTGACGTAGCGACCCAATTTTCAATAGCTTTCTTCCTTACACCGAGATACACCCACACCAGATTAGAAGTTGGTACTTCGCTTATTTTTCAAGATATTCCGCTCACAAGGTTCAGACATACATGGCGGCGGCCATCTTGGATTTTGACGTGGCGACCCAATTTTCAATAGCGTTCTTCCTTATGTGTAGACACACCAACACACCGGATTAGAAGTTAGTAGTTCGTTTATTTTTCAAGCTATTTCGCTCACAAGGTTCAGACATATATATGGTGGCGGCCATCTTGGATTTTGACGTGGCGACCCAATTTTCAATAGCGTTCTTCCTTATGCCTAGATACACCCACACACCAGATTAGAAGTTGGTACTTCGCTTATTTTTCAAGATATTCCGCTCACAAGGTTCAGACATACATGGCGGCGGCCATCTTGGATTTTGACGTGGGTTGCACACACACCAAATTAGAATTCGGTCCTTCGCTTACGCACGCACGCACGCACGGGAAAACCATAATCCCGCTTGCGCTCCGCGGTGCGACGGGGGACAAAAAGCTAGAACGCCACTCGGCAGAGCGCATACCTCTGCGAGGCTGAACAGTTTACGTTTGTATCTCCTGACGGGATGGATATGGACTTGAACCAGAATCGAATTGGCTTGTTCTTGTTGCCTAACTAACTCATCCACCTCGGTTTGTCACAACTGGCCACAATTTTTTGAAACATCGTGCTATATAATATGTTTTGGCCACTCAATGGTGAAGAATCACTAAAATTTCAAACAAAACCAAACCAACCAACCAAATGTCATTTTGTTGCAAGCAATATATATAAATCACCTAACACCAAAATGAAGATACAGTCATAGACAAATGGGGAAAGAGTGGCGATTTGGTATCGTTCAAAAACATGTCCCTCCCAAAGTTAAGTTTTCAATCTTAACAGTTATTCATATAAATAATCTGATATTTTCTAACCATATCCACTTACAATAATGGCAGCTTGTCCCTAAAAGTGTAATAAAATTTCATCAAGCTTTTTGGGAAAGTCACTATTGATGGCACAGGATGCCAAAGAGAAAATGAGCCAAAAAAATTATGCCAAAAAATGTCCACCCAGTCAAACACACAACACGAGACAATGACTTTTGTGCCAATCACCTTCAAATAAATTAAAATCTCGTTTTTGTCTTGAAATAGAATTGGTAATCCTCAGGATATTCATCATCCACTCTGCATAAACCCCAAGTGTACAATTACATTGTGGTCATCAAAGACTCCCATTAGACATCACCTTTTCCAAGTCACCACCCCTTCCTCCCCCATGATGGAAACATCTTAGTTTTGGAACATGTCAGATCTAAGAACTTCTCTCCACATACAAAGCTTCTTCCTCTCCCCATATACAAAGCTATACAAAGCTTCTTATTTCAGGGCCTAAGGTGGTATTCAATAAAACAAGCTTGAAAGAATTTCCATTGCAATACTAATTTAACAAGCATTCTGAGTATTGCGCTGCAATACATGTCCCCTACCGGCAGTCTGTCGTTCGGAAAACTGTTGGGGAAATTACCAAGGGTTATTTACCCACAGGTTCTGAAACGTTCCCAATCGCTAATTACCTCAGGACAGGCTCACCTGTGATTCGCACTCGGGACTTCGATTTATACACCTTGCAGACAGGTCAGCAGAAGCACGAGAAAATACGTTGTTGATAAAGAACCTTTCAAGTCGCTAAATATCAGTAATTTATTATATTTTCCGGTCGATGATCAAATGATCGATGTGTATATATATATATATGTTGCTCGGCTTGGCTCCGCCCCTCCGGAAAGCGCGCGCTGTGTCGCGCTGTTGACGTTCGCAAGACGAGGCTGAGGGCGCGCGGTGCGGCTTGAGGAGAACTCTAGAATAAACAAGAGATATCCATTTTTTAAATATTTTCGTTTAATTAACGATATCTGCCAAACCATGTGCCCTATCGCAAATTCCAAAAGGACATTTTAGTAGATTGACATGCTGAACAGATCTGTGAAGTTTTCCCTCGATTGGATCAAAAATGAGGGAGGAGCTCGGTTTTAAAGGTTCATGCTTAAAAACGTCATAACTCTGAAACCATGTGGTGCATGACGTCATGCTCGCTGCCTTTTTTGTTCTTCATGGGTATGCGATTCGGCCTGCAAAGTTTGGCCTCGACCTGTTCAGCCGTTGCAGAGAAAAAGGGGTTTTCGTGTTTTCACGAAAAACAATATGGCGGCCGAATCACGTGACCTGTGACGTCATAATTACCATTAAAATATTCTACAGACCGAGTCCCTCATATGGTGAAAATTTGATCTCAATCGGTCCAATTATTGCAGAGAAAATCTTTTTTAAAGGAAATTAAAACTTAAAATGGCACTGAGTTAAGGATCATCAGAATTATCAGAATTCCCAAAGTTCAAAGTGCCATAACTCTGTCAAAAATGATAGAAACGTCGTGAAGTTCGAACTCGATCTGTAACTTATCATGAGGAAACCATGTGCCAAGTTTGAAATCATTAGCCTTACGCGTTTAGAAAAAACGTCCGGAAAACTGTTCTTTGCGTGACGGACTGACAGACAGACTGACGGACGGACGGAGGGACAGCGTGCAAACCTATAGTCCCCTCCGGTGTACACTGGTAGGGGACTAATAACGATGATTAGGGATAATTATTATTTGACCCAATTGCAAATACATCAAGCAAGTCAAGCACAGTTCAAGGGTTACTCCCAACCCACCAACACACAAATTAAAAATAAATAAATCAGTTTACAATGTCCAGTTCATGGCCCTCATGGGCTAACCACAACATAAATACTGGCACAACAGAAACACTGATGTACATATGGTAGACAATGGCGTACCGATTCCAAGGTGGGTGTTGATTGAGGCATATCGGGCAGTGCCAGTCAGGTTTTTGTTCTCACGGTAAGGAATGTGCTGATGGGTACGTGCATCCCGATATTTTTTGGCAAGACCAAGGTCGATCACGTAAACAAGGTTTCCTTTCTTGCCGAGTCCCATGAGGAAGTTGTCAGGCTTGATGTCCCGGTGGATGAAGTTTTTCGAGTGCAGGTACTCAATACGGCTGATCTGTAACCGAGAAAGATAAGGGAATCAATCAGTGCGTGGATGACAACATGCGAGGATAAATTATCCAAGCAAAGTTCAGCTTCAATTTTGAAAACCATGATAAAAACGGACTTCTTTCCCCAGAAATACAAAGTTACGAGGGTAGCTGGGATGAAAATCTGCAACAACACTTTTGTACTCTTGGTGTTAAACAAACAATTAAATGCCTTAACACAAGGCTGAAGCAACAACACATTTCAAGCCCAACATGTGCTTGCTACAATTTGCTAGACGAGATTGCAATGTAAAAATAAACAACCAAGCAGTTAAGCAAAATAAGTGAAAGAGAAGACGAGAGAGAGGCTCATGGAAGAGCAAAGTTAAACCATCAGTGGGGTTGCAAGGCAACAATTGGACACAACCAGCAAGGAAACAGGCATTCTGAGTATTGCGCTGCAATACATGTCCCCTACCAAAGTTCAAAGTGCCATAACTGTCAAAAATGATCGAATATGCAAATTTATGCACGGTTGATGCTGGTTTTCAAACTTGATCTGAGGTATGTTGAGACACGTGTGTCACGCCTCGCCTCGTTGATAAGCCCACAAGGTCGCTCCGTGGAGCGGCCTGCACATATTGCACTGTGTGAATTATATAAATTATTACCAACTCACGGTCTGAGGTACCAGCGATTCAAGAGATATCCATTTTAAAAATATTTTCGTTTAATTAACGATATCTGCCAAACCACGTGCCCTATCACAAATTCCAAAAGGCCATTTTAGTAGACCGATATGCTGAACAGATTTGTAAAGTTTCCCCTCGGTTGGATCAAAAATGAGGGAGGGGCTCGGTTTTAAAGGTTCATGCTTAAAAACGTCGTAACTCTGAAACCATGTGACGCATGACGTCATGCTCGCTGACTTTTTTGTTCGTCATGGGTATGCGATTTTGCCTGCAAAGTTTGGCCTCGATCTGTTCAGCCGTTGCAGAGAAAAAGGGGTTTTCGTGTTTGCACGAAAAACAATATGGCGGCCGAACCACGTGACCTGTGACGTCATAATTACCATTAAAATATTCTACAGACCGAGTCCCCCCCTACGGTGAAAATTTTATCTCAATCGGTCCTATTATTGCAGAGAAATTGGTTTTTAAAGGAAATTAAAACTTAAAATGGCACTGAGTTAAGGATCATCAGAATTATCAGAATTACCAAAGTTCAAAGTGCCATAACTTTGTTAAAAATGATCGAAACGTCGTGAAGTTCGAACCTGACCTGTAACTTATCATGAGGAAACCATGTACCAAGTTTGAAATCATTAGCATTAAGCGTTTAGAAAAAAAGTCTGGAAAACTGTTCTTTGCGTGACGGACTGACGGACGGACTGACAGCGTGCAAACCTATAGTCCCCTCCGGTGTACACCGGTAGGGTACTAATAACGAACAAGAAGGGAAGAAAAAGGGGAGGAAACAAACCAGCAAATAAGAGGATTGGGTTAATGGGGGAATTAAAGATCAGAGTTCAGAATGGGAGATGACATGAGGTGGTGGTGCACTGCCTGCATGAAGCCTTGGAGGAAAAAGAAAACAACCTCTGGAAGGCAGTTCCATGGATGGGACAAGTGAAGCATAATTTTCAAGGTTAGCCTGGATTTTAGAAGTTTAACCAGAAGGGGTCACTGGAAGATCACATGCTTCCCCGAGATGCAGGGGAGGGAAATAGGACTGAGAGCAGAGGGAACAATGTTGGAGAATCAACAGAAGAAAACACCAACCTGCTTCTGACATGAGAGGAACAGCCCTTGTGCTTTGGCCTAATCACATGGGATTCCATAATTCTATAGTTTTATATTCCAAAGAATCCAGGAGAGATGCAATTCTGCAGTGCCAGCCTATAGTAGACAGCAGTACTCCATTGAGCTTCAAAAAAAAAGTCTTGTAGACTGAGTAGGAAAGACATGGATAAAAGGTGGATGCTCAGTCTGAGGCTAGTTTTGGAGGCCAGATTTGCATTGTGGTTGACCGAGAAAAGGTGATGACTGATGGTGAGGCTTAGAGGTTCAAGAGACTGAACCACATAAAAGTGGATGGCAAAGGAAATATAGATAGAATCGCTTGACAATAATTCCGAAGTGATGGGGTGAGACTGTAGCCTTTTCCAGGATTGGAGGACATGTTCCATTTATCAGATGAGTCCAATCATTTCCAGATCGCCAGGGAATTGAGAGATGAAGCTGCGGTCTGCCTAACAGAGGAATGGGGGTACTGTATGACAATGTGGAAATCTGAGTGGAAAAAGTTAGAAATCTGCCTATGACACAGGCAGAGAGCTTGGCAATCAAAGCAGGACACCAGACTGAGGGCTAACCAACAATTAAAGAGAAGTGGAAGCGTGTCCAGAGATGGGTGCCAGGAACAAAATTCAAACTGATGATCAGAGCACAGGTTGTTTGAAAACAGGAAAGACGACCTTGAAAGCAACGATGGATTCCATGACCTCTTGTAATTGGAAGCAAAGCCACGAGCCCAAAATTGGTTAGGTCTGTTTTTTTTTTTCACCCTTCTTGTGGACAGGAGTGATGTTGGCTGATGTCCATGCAGACGGGAGGTGGCCACAAAGAGGGACAGACTGAACATGGCAGATAGAAGGAGAGCAAGAACAGCAGAGAAGGAATTGACAACATCGGCACTAATGCTATCTTCACCCATCGCAGAACCAGGGACAAGGTCGGGCTGAAATGGCTCTACTTTCTCGGGGGAGAACGAGAGTCCAATAGACAGTGGGTATATCACGGTAAGATGGGGACAGAGTAGGAAGGGTGAGGTACACGATATCGGGACGGAAAGATAAGAGTTCAGATATTCTTCCTTATCTTGGCACAGAGTCTGCAGTAGAGCCATTTGAGGTGTGGTACGAGATGGGGGATGAGCATACACCAGACAGACTTAACAAGGCTCCACCATGACTTGGAAGGAGACTGGTTGGAGTGTTCAGCCTTGGGATGATATCTGGCTCGTCTCAGGATAGAGTACACATTTTGCGAGCCTGACAATTCACGAATGTTAGCCTCAGTCATGTCAGTTTTCCATGCTAAGAATACAAGCTGCTTGACTGCCACAGCTTCCCTATAGGATTATGTGTAGTCTACCAGGGTAGTGAGGACAGAAGTAGACTAATGTGAGAAAGTAGACCTTTCTGAAACTATTCCCAGGCACAATCAATATCAAGTGCTGTGGCGATGGTGGTTCAATCCCTTTGTGAGGGCAGATTGAAATTCCTGCCAGGTGGCCTGTGCAAACAGCCATATCTTAAATCATTGATGGCACTTTCCCCAGGCCAAGTGTAACCGTGTGTGTGTGTGTGTGTGTGTGTGTGTGTGTGTGTGTGTGTGTGTGTGTGTGTGTGTGTGTGTGTGTGTGTGTGTGTGTGTGTGTGTGTGTGTGCTCCATTACGAGCCTTAGATCTTGGAAAGAAAAAAGAAAAAAATTTTGAGGTTGCTTACTTATAATTGCCAGAGAGATGGGCCTTGACAAGAAGGTGACGTGAGCCAATGGGACAAAGAACAAGAGATTTGATGGAAAGTTAGTTATTACTATGTCCAAAAGGAAGTACCAGTAGAATAAAATAATTCAGGGTTGGGAAGTTTACAGGTTGGTGTCAAACCCCACAGAGTCACAGAAGGCCTTTGCTGCAATGTCATGGCTGGTTGCTGTCAAGCCAACACCCAGTCTGCTTGCATGATAACAGTTGGAATTGCCCCAGAAGAGAAACAGTTTGTATGGGGTGATTACGAGTTAATCTGTGTTCGAGGAAATAGAGGTGTATAGAGCGTCGTCATGAATGAGTAGATGGTAACCACACACAAACATTACACAGCCAGAAATATTCAATATTGGAAAGGTTAGTGAGGACAATGGACGATGAAGTTCTTGACATGCACAACAACACTGCCTCTGGAGCGGGAGAGTGGCCACTCAAAGCGTTAGCGAATAGCCAGGGAGAGACAGGAATTGGAATGGATGGGTTGCACACACTTCAACAACAGAAAAATAAAATGAAAGATCTTTCTTACCAAGGCCCACAAACTGCAACAACAGTTGTCAGAGCAAGCCAAAAAATACAAAAAAACAACAATTCCTCAGATTTAAAAAAGTGATTCTGGTGTGAGACAAGCATGAAAATGCAGCAAACGGGATATTCATCAATAAGGCGAATGATTCAAGGCAACACAGTAAGGCTTCCGATCTGGAATTTTCACTTCAATGATCTGTATATGTCACAATACATTTGTAGATGTTCTAATGTAGAAACAACTTGCCCACATTTGCCACAATAAGTTAATGTTCTGACGAGTAACTTAGTTGGTGGTTCTGCATCCCCATTCAAAATGTAAAAGCATCGTCTCCTTCCATTACGATGGCAGTGCTTCTGTCTGGATATGACAGTGGCGAGCCAACAAACACCAGGGGTTAATATATATATATATATATATACACAGTGAAACCTTGACTTACGAGTGCACCAACTTACGAGTTTTCCGAGATACGAGCCGTCACTCGGGCGGTTTATTGCTTTGAGATGCGAGCCGAGATCTGAGTTACGAGCTTACGCCACCCGCCACCAGGTGGGTTCCGGTCACGTGGTTATCTTGCCGTGCAAGCATCTCTGCCGTATATCGCTGCTGTTTTGTTTTCGCATGTTGGTTATTTTGGAGCTTACGCCACCCGCCACCAGGTGGGTTCCGGTCACGTGGTTATCTTGCCGTGCAAGCATCTCTGCCGTATATCGCTGCTGTTTTGTTTTCGCATGTTGGTTATTTTGGAGCTCACGCCACCCGCCACCAGGTGGGTTCCGGTCACGTGGTTATCTTGCCGTGCAAGCATCTCTGCCGTATATCGCTGCTGTTTTGTTTTCGCATTTTGGTTATTTTGGAGCTTATGCCACCCGCCACCAGGTGGGTTCCGGTCACGTGGTTATCTTGCCGTGCAAGCATCTCTGCCGTATATCGCTGCTGTTTTGTTTTCGCATTTTGGTTATTTTGGAGCTTACGCCACCCACCACCAAGTGGGTTCAGGTCACGTGGTTATCTTGCCGTGCAAGCATCTCTGCCGTATATCGTTGCTGCTTTGTTTTCGCATTTTGGTTATTTTGGAAAATTTCTTAGTTTTAACCATGGGTCCTAAGAAATTGAGTGCCAAGGGCAGTACTGAGAAGAGGAAGAGGATGATGTGCTTGGATATAAAACACGCAATCGTCGAAAAACATGAGCGAGGTGTGCGTGTTGTCGACTTGGTGAGGCGGATGTGAAGGCAGCTGAAGATTTTATTATAACTTTTGCCGAACTGATAGAAGCCGAACGATACATCCCCCAGCAAATCTTCAACTGTGACGAGACAGGGCTCTTCTGGAAAAAGATGCCGAGGAGGACGTATATAACGGCAGAGGAGAAGAGCATGCCAGGCCACAACTTGCTCAGAGTGCCGGCGATAGCTCGCCTTCTCTTTGTGGAAGACACGGTGAGATCCTTAACATCCAACAACTAATGGGACGCAAACGGGGCGCCCAGTTTAGCGGTACACACATTGATGAATCACCCTGCCTGTGAAACACCGACATGACAGGTTATAGCTGGGTCGGGATTCAAACCCAGGCTGGACAGTTTAGAGTCAAGTGTGTGTACCTCCAGTCCAGGCCATCCTGCCAACTTGTATGCTGCATACAGGTGAAATATAAAGCGCGAGATATTTTTATATATACTGTATATTTAAAAAAAAATTGGTGTGGTTTTTGGGGGGCTGGAACGGATTAATAGCATTTCAATGCATTTTAATGGGGAAATTTAATTTGAGAAACGAGCAAATTGAGTTACGAGCTCGGTCACAGAACGAATTAAACTCGTAAGTCAAGGTTTCACTGTATATATATATACAGTATATATATACAGTGAAACCTTGACTTACGAGTTTAATTCGTTCTGTGACCGAGCCCGTAACTCAATTTGCTCGTTTCTCAAATTAAATTTCCCCATTAAAATGCATTGAAATGCTATTAATCCGTTCCAGCCCCCCAAAAACCACACCAATTTAAAAAAATATATATATATATAAATATCTCGCGCTTTATATTTCACCTGTATGCAGCATACAAGTTGGCAGGCTGGCCTGGACTGGAGGGAGGTACGCACACTTGACTCTAAACTGTCCAGCCTGGGTTTGAATCCCGACCCAGCTATTATCTGTCATGTCGGTGTTTCACAGGCAGGGTGATTCATCAATGTGTGTACCGCTAAACTGGGCGCCCCGTTTGCGTCCCATTAGTTGTTGGATGTTAAGGATCTCACCGTGTCTTCCACAAAGAGAAGGCGAGCTATCGCCGGCACTCTGAACAAGTTGTGGCCTGGCATGCTCTTCTCCTCTGCCGTTATATACGTCCTCCTCGGCATCTTTTTCCAGAAGAGCCCTGTCTCGTCACAGTTGAAGATTTGCTGGGGGATGTATCCTTCGGCTTCTATCAGTTCGGCAAAAGTTATAATAAAATCTTCAGCTGCCTTCACATCCGAGCTTGCTGCCTCACCATGCCTGACGACGGAGTGAATGCCGGTCCTCTTCTTAAAATTATCAAACCATCCCCGACTGGCTTTGAATGACTCTTCCGATGCCTCGTCCGTTGATGTTCCTGCCGTCTGCTGCACCAAATCCCCGTAAATGTCTCGTGCCTTCTCACAGATGATGCTCTCGGTCACGGTACCTCCTGCGAGCTGCTTCTCCGTCAACCACACAAACAACAACTTCTCCATCTCTTCATGGACAGAGGTCCGGAGCTTTGAAATAATCTTAACGCCCTTGGCTGGCGTTATAGCCTTTATCGACTCCTTCTGCTTCAAAATCGTACATATCGTAGAAGTACTACGATCGTACTGCCTCGCCAAGTCGACAACACGCACACCTCGCTCATGTTTTTCGACGATTACGTGTTTTATATCCAAGCTCGCTCGCTCGTAACTCAGATCTCGGCTCGCATCACAAAGCAAAAAATCGACCGAGCGACGGCTCGTATCTCGGAAAACTTGTAAGTTGGTGCACTCGTAAGTCAAGGTTTCACTGTATATACATATAAAATACATATATGTATAAAATACATATATATATAAAATACATATATATATATAAAATACATATATATATATAAAATACATATATATATAAAATACATATATATATATATAAAATACATATATATATATATACACATATATATATATATACATATATATAAAATACATATATGTATAAATAATACATATATATATAAAATACATATATATATAAAATACATATATGTATAAATAATACATATATATATAAAATACATATATATATAAAATACATATATATATATATATATATGTATTTTATATATATATGTATTTTATATATATATGTATTTTATATATATATGTATTTTATATATATATATGTATTTTATATATATATGTATTTTATATATATATGTATTATTTATACATATATGTATTTTATATATATATGTATTTTATATATATATGTATTATTTATACATATATGTATTTTATATATATATATATGTATATATATATATATATTAGGGTGCATCAAACGCCCCATGATTTTCAAAAAGTTGTTGTATTTTAATGTCTATTCCCTCAAATGTTACACTTGTTGGTAGAAGTATGTATGCAAAAAATAGATGAAATCAGAGGTGGTCCTGGGTGGCCACCGGCCACTTTTATATATTTAGGGCCATTTAGGGCCACAGCTAAACTACTTTACAAGATAATGTAAAATTAACTACAAGATAATGTAAAATTAACCATTATACCTATATACAAAAGTAAAGTCTTACTTTTACTAAATGCCTAATATCAAACAGTTAAAACAACCTTACATGTCAATGTAAAATTAACCAAAATCGTTCTTCATATTACAAAGTTGTAGTACAGTGTTGTAGTATTGTACTTTCATTGATTAAAAGTTTGAAAATGTATTAAGCACAACGCCAATGTCACTACTCCAACTTTGCTCGTTTCCGCAAATTTGGCCTCGCTTTGCGGTCACATTCAACCACTTGAAGAAGATTTTGGAAGTGTTCTTCTCTTCTTGCAGTTGAGACAAAATCAGTTGCGAGCTTTACTGCTCTCTCCGCAGGGTCATTCACAACATTAAGCCCATCCACAATGGACTTGGCTGCCTTGAAGTGCTCATTGTTCTGCCAAGTGTCAACATCCTCTGTTAGGAAGGTCATATCTAGGTGAAGAAGGTTTACTGTAAACCACGAGTCCTCGTTCACAAGATCAGCCAGGGTTGTCGCTTCTGTAATTTTTGGAAATGACGGTTTGCCATATCCAGAACCGTAGCGGTGTTTTGGAGTGCTTGGCATTTCATCTGGTTGTATGGCCAGTAACACATCTGCAAGGGCACGACGATCCTTTTGAGGAATTGCATTGCTGAACAGTGCCAAAACAACCAGTTCTGGGGTTAAATACCACAAATGTCTATCAAAGGCTTTCACAGCGCTGACTGAAATGGTTGAGTTGACAGCTTTATAGTTGAGCAGAGTCTTGTAAAAGTACAAATCAAACCATGGGGCATTTGAAGCAGACTGACATATGAGCCACCAATCACAATAAATATAAACAACAAAAACAACAAACTCCTTCAGTTTTTTCTGTTGATGTTGTGTTGTTACAGTTCCTCGAGGTAGTAGAGAAATTTGCTCTTCAAGTAGGCATATTTTGATGGAATAAAGAATCTTTGACATCCACCTTGCTTTATGCATGGCCCCTGGTCTGTGGAGTGTTCCTTGTTTTGTGACATCATCATCGAGGACTACCTGGCAGAGTTGTGCCATTTCCTTGTAGTCTTCCCTACAGTATGAAGCGCTTGTGCGGATTGTGCTTAAAACCTTGTTTTTGCAGGATAAAAGCAGCTGTTGTGCATAGTCATTGTACATGGAAATGTCAATTTTGGTTAAACTTTCATTCTTTGCATGCGATATGCGTTCCCAATTCTTCTGGAATTTTTGGAACAAAGATACTTCTGGAGACTTTGATGCCTCAATTTTGAGAACGTCAAACACATGATCCAGGATTACCTCTCCAACATGATGGCGACATGCACACCACAGAAGAGCACGGTCCAGTTTTGATTGAATGGTAACACAGGCAGCTGTAACGTGTCCAGTGTTTGATGCTGTTGTGTCAAAACATAAGTTGACAACTGATTGTTTGCACTTCCATGAATGTAGATACGTGTAAGTGTGCTCGGCAATGATGTCACCTGATGACCTATCACTTCCAGGAGGATATCTAGCCACCCCCAGTAGCTTTACATCAGTGGCATTCCCAACCAACACTGGCAATCTTTCTTCCTTGACATTCTTGTTTGTGAGCGTTGGTATCTGCTTGCCATCCCAGTGAAGTGTTGCAGCTGTTGGGGCGATCCAATTTTCTTGAATATCTTTGGCGATAGCACTTGTTATTGATCGTCGAGCCTTATCAGCAGTTGAGTACGACTTGGCCACACGACGTGGATCACCTCCTGCCTCTTGAATTACAGCTTTGGTGAGCGCAACCTGTTGAACAGGAGTTATGTTTAGTCGAGTAGCAACAGACACAACTGAATGTCTTTTCAGAATATCATGAGGAATAAAGGCAGATGTACCTGCATATGTTGATCTGTGGTGACTACGCTTCCTTTGAAACTCTGGAATCGCCTCTTCTTCAGTTTCTTCCAAGCTATCTGCAGAGTCACTATCATCAGAGCATACAGAACTAATTGTCATCTCTTGTACACTGGATGATTCATGACGTTCTCGTCTTGAAGCTTCCGCTAAGAGGCGTTTTTCTTTTCTATGATCTTTATCAACTTTCTTCTTGTCAACACCACCAAATGAGGCTACTCTGTCAGATTTCATTGACTCTAAAAATACTCTATCTTCCTCATTCTTAATGTTTGTCATTGCATCTTTTGTCCATACACCAAAGGTCTTATCAAGACGTTCATTCATGGTTTGCAACTTAGCCAAAGTGCTTGGAGATTCTCGGCGAGAAACAGGTATTTGACGCAATTTGTTATTGTCATTAAGAAGGTCAAGTATTAGTTTGCAGCATTGATGGTCTGAAAGCATAGGAATATTTGCTTTAGTGTAGAATTTTTTCAGCTGGATAAGGACGATGCTGGCAGATTTCCATTTCAGTGGCTGAGTTTGTTTGCCTTCACATATTTCTTTCTGGATGTACCACATCACGCATCGAAGAACCTGCCGGCAAGTTGGGAGGCGGACTCCTGTCAATGTACCATCTGCTTCTGTAAAAGCATTGCCAAGACCAAAAATGGCACTTGCTAATCTGGTCTTCTTATCTGCCATCTGAAAGAAAATAAAGGATATTATTAGACTACTAGTATGGGACCCACGATTAGACCTCCGATTTCATTCATGTAAAAATACAAACTAATTATCAAACCATCGTTTTTTGCATAAAATTGTTATATTTGTATTCCTCTCATCAAGACCTTCAATTTGATACCAAACATGACTAGGTTTGGGTGTAAAATAACAAAATCAAACATTTTTACATAGTGCGGCCCCGAAAATGGCCCTAAATATATAAAAGTGGCCGGTGGCCACCCAGGACCACCTCTGATTTCATTTATTTTTTGCATACATACTTCTACCAACAAGTGTAACATTTGAGAGAATAGACATTAAAATCCAAGAACCTAAGGGCGTTTGATGCACCTTAATATATATATATATATATATATATATATGTGTATATATATATATATATATATATGTATTTTATATATATATTGTTGCGAATATGGAATTTGGCCTCCATATCCGCTTGTAAATATTCCCCTATTTCCCCAATACTCCCCAACTATCCCCAATCCCCCATTCCCTAGTCCCATTGTCTGTAAACAACAATCAGTAGAGCCGACCTTCCCCTTTTTCCCCCATTAAATGTCGTGCCCAGGTCCACCGCATCTCACGTAGACAACTTTCGGACATCTTGCTAGTTATTCTTAGTCTATGTCAGTTAAGGACTCCTTTCCATTAATTCTGACTCTTCGTTGCACCAGAATGTGATTATATGGCACCAGTAGTGAGTTTAGGACCTTTCCCATACCTCCTTCCATCTTCTTCCCCAAACAACAACTACAACTACAACTACAACAACAATTACAACAACAACGACGCTGCGCTGGGGGAGTGTGCGTCATCACACCGGCTCGGTTAGCCGCCATTGACAATGTGCGCCGGACCATGCGCTCCACGGGGTTACCACGAAGGGGCTCCTTGTCAGTCCCCCGTCAAGGGCGGAGCCGGTAACCCCCCCCGCACGCACCCAATGAGAGGCGACGTGCCGATTCCATCTGGGGCGGAGCTAACGAGCCGAGGGCGTGTCACTCCCCGCCGGAGATACGAAGCGACTCACCGGATGTGAGGTGAGATGCGCCCCCAGCCTGGAGAGAGAAGTTGCCACGTACGAGCGCTGAATACCTCCCCGCATCTCTGGACCGGACCGAGTCGATTCTGACCTTTGAGCCCAGGTGCAACTGGAGCCATCGATCCTGCCTTTCCTAGCCATCAAACCCCGTGTGAGTCAGCCTTTTGTCCCGTTTATCTGTCGTCTGTTGGGAATAATATAAGAGTGTGTCTAAGTGCTTATCTTACTATGCTGTCCCTCTTGTAGTTGTAATCTAACCTTCCGTAACAATATAACCTCCTCCGGAGGTCTTGAGAACCGTATCCCTGGTGTCGCGTCATTTTAATCCCAGTCGTGTGTCTTTTCCTTCATTGATCTAGCGTAGCGCGATTAGTCAACGTTCGGGTATAATCGGGTAACTTGTGCAGACGTGGTCATACCAAACCGCTCGGTAAATAACATCTAAGCCACGTCTGTAACAATATATATATATATGTGTATATATATATATATATGTATTTTATATATATATGTATTTTATATATATATATGTATTTTATATATATACAGTAATCCCTCGCTATATCGCGCTTCACTTATCGCGGCTTCGGTACATCGCGGGTTTTTCTCGCTAGTATATGTAAAATTATATATGTGATTTTTCATTATATCGCGGGATTCTGCGGCCTATAGGTATTTTTATTTTTTTAGATTTTAATTATTTTTGCGGTAAAATAAGCATTTTCTAGCCTAAAAAATTAATAATAATATAAATAAAAATATAACACATTAATTAAAACCTATATTAAAAGAATATTACAGTAAATCGAAATAAAATACGCATTATAAATGAGTAGACAAAGAATCGCGCATTTTGAAAGTCCCGTATTCTGGGGGTAATTAACTTGTCCATGATTCTGGGGGTAATTAACCCATCCGTAAGGAGGGTTCTTGGACGGTTCTTCGCTACTTTAAGTAATTTGCAAGGTTGATGCCAAACTGTGTCCTGCAGTTTAATGATCAATATGGTTTTAAGAGTCATCATACTTTGGGTAACCTCTAATTTACAGTAAATTATGTTTACAACTTAGAGACACATGATCATGATGACGATTTCGATGATGTTGTCTAAAGCTGCAATTAAATTAAGTCGCTGAGTAACATGAATGACTGAGGTTGTGGAGGATGGGATTTTTCGGTCATTACCTTTTGATACAGATGAGATATCTGCTTCATCACTGCATCAGATCAGGAATAACCACCCTCCTCACCTCCTCTCCACCCCCCACTGCTTCCTACAAATTAACCATCAGGAAGCTGCTGCATATGCAAGAGGAAGCTAAATGCATTTCTTATTAATTTTCAAAATTAATCATCATCTCTATTTTGAATAGTTCATGAAGACTTCTGTATGCTTAGGCCTCAGGTTTGATTAAAGGCACTTTTATCAATTATTGCCTTTTGCTTTCAAAAACACAATTTGCATCAATGTAAATACTTTGTTGTACTGCACTTGTGTAGTTCCATGATCATATGTGTATGTTTGTTTGTTAATTAATTGCAATTATAAAAGAACTTGCATCAATGTACTGTCCAGCTATATATACACGTACAAATATTTTTCTAATACGTAAGGACTAAGGATGGGTCTCAAAAGTGTGTTTAAGAGTGTAGAAAGGGTTCATAAGAGCGTGGGAAAGGTTTATAAGAGTATGGGGAGGGTTTTTAAAGGCTAAAAATAATAAAATTAATATATGGTTTCTACTTCGCGGATTTTCACCTATCGCGGGGGGTTCTGGAACGTAACCCCCGCGATAAACGAGGGATGACTGTATATGTATTTTATATATATATGTATTATTTATACATATATGTATTTTATATATATATATATATATATATATATATATATATATATATATATATATATATATATATATATATATATATATATATCAGGGTGGAGCTTATTTTTGAACTTTTGAAATATGATCTCTTACCCTCTCAATTTGTTCCTATATATGAAATAAAAATTCAGGCAACATATGAGCACAATTGAACAATATTTAGGGGTAGCTCAATGATGGTAAAGTTTCTGATACCCCAAAGCTGCGGCCGCCCTTTTAGTTCGCATACTACTGATAATAGATTAATTCTGTTGATAAATTAAGAACCCAATTTTAACTACTAAGTAAATTGACACTCTCTCCTATCATCATACACACAACATGCAATCATTGTGGTAAAATTAATTACTGGGAACACAGATAAAACCTTTAAGTTATAAAACTCTGTGCTCCATTAAATAAATAATTACAGTAGTAATATGTACATTGTACATACACAATATCTGTTATAATAAAAGAGTAAAATGTTCGTTGAGCTCGAGTCTGCTAGACAATAAATGCTAAAATGAGATGTAGCACTGACCTGGGAACGCTTATCACCATAGTATCTAAAAGTAGACACTGTACATAGGTGTATCACAGAACACTATTTGAAAATAAAAACGAAGTTATCACAGGCTTTGCAGAGAATCACAGACACAATGGGTGTATAAACATGGTATAATATTATCACAGATTATAGAAGCATAATCATTGTGGTTCAACTGGTTCATATCTATTATCCAACCAATCATCCGAATCCCATTGTTTTTCTGATAAATTGATAATGCAAATTTTCCATGAATTTATATTCCAGACATGTTCAGACTTGTTTACTGTTTGGACTCAATGGACTGACTATGCTGACTAAGTAACAGCTGCAACACTGTTGCAGCAGTATGTTTGTGTAATTGCTTGAGGCATTGTGCTCACTGCTCAGTTATTAATAGAACTGTTTGAATTTTCTTGATTCTTAATTTCTTAATGCTATGTTCTATTTCTTTCAGATTCATATCTGATTGAAAATGTCATCTGTGGAAAAGCAACAAGATCTCAAACCAAGTTGTATCTCCTTGGCGACTCTGTGACTGAATTAAGTGGCAGCAAGTTGCCATCATTGCGTATGGCTCTTGGATTCTTCCTACATCACCATCTCGATCTGAAGGAGACCGTAAGACAATCGTCGGATGTTACCATCACAGAAATAGCTAACTTTTGGAAGAAAGCTAGAATCCCGATGAGAGCTCATCAAAACTGCCAAACCAAGCTTGAGCAGACATTTGAAGAATGGCGTCTTCTGAAAAAGAACAAAGCGCGAACGTCACCAACTCAACTCGCGAGAGTCGGCTTTTGTTTCCAGGCTTGAAGACCTTTTTGATGTCGCTCACGCTGATGCTCTGACCAATACGTCAGTATTACAAGACAAGGATTTCTTGTTAGCCCAGCGAGAAAAGGGAAGAAGGGGGTCGCTGGCTGGAGTAGATGTAAAGCTTGCTGCGAAGGAGAAAACGGCATCCAAAAGAGAGGAGGAAATGCTTGCCAGGCGACAGCGAATGGAGCAAATGAAACAGTTAGCAGCTTCTACAGCTGAACTGATTTCATCTGGTTCTGAATCTGAAAACAGCTCAGCAGAAGATAGTGAAAAGATGGAAACTGGGGACAATGCAAGTGAGGGAGCTGCTGGAGGCATCACATTTCAGACACGAAAAAGAAAGAGGGGGCGAAAAACTGTCGTTACTGAAGAACTCGCAGCCCGCTCTAGATCGCACAAAAGTGTCAGACCGCAAAGCCGTTTTTGTTATAGCAGAAACTGCCAAAAGCTTGGGACAGAACATTGATGAACTTGCTCTAAACAGAGACTCAATTCGCCGAAAAAGAGTACAACACTGAGTCCAGAGAACTGCAAATATAAAGGCGGAGTTTCAGGGTAACGTTCCCCTTGTTGTTCACTGGGACGGCAAACTGATCCTTGATCTAATTGGCAAAGAGAAGGTTGATCGCCTCTGCCAGTATTGGTTTCAGGGAAAGGAGTTTCTCAGCTACTCACAGTTGCCAAGCTTCCATCTGGAACAGGCGAGGCTCAGGCTGCTGCTGTCTTTGGAGCCATTGAAGACTGGGGCGTAGCCGACAGCATCCGAGCTATGTGTTTTTGACACGACCAGCTCCAACACTGGTCGGATTGCTGGTGCCTGTGTCCTCCTAGAGCAGAAGCTTGAGAAGGAGCTCTTGTCACTAGCTTGCAGGCATCACATTATGGAATTGATAATTGGTGCAGTGTTCCAAGTGTGTATGGGATTGGGAGCCAAATCTTCTCCCGAGGTTCCACTCTTCAAACGCTTCTAGGAATACTGGGGATTCATAGACAGACACGGCCAAGTATGAACCAGGGATTGCAGCTGATGATGTGGCAAGTCCAGTGGAAGACATAAAGCAAGGCACTATCGATTATGCAAACAAGCATCTTGAACAGAGTCAGCCGAGAGATGATTATAAAGAATTCTTGGAACTTGTGATTGTCTTTCTCGGTGCTGCTCCTGCCAGAGGAGTGCGATTCATGTCACCCGGAGCAATGCACCACGCCCGATGGATGTCCAAAGTAATATAGTCTCAAGATCTGGATGTTCAAGGCTCAATTCAAACTGACTCCTGCAGAAAAGAGAGGATTACGTGATGTGTGTGTATTCACAGTACGTGTCTACCTGACAGCCTGGATCTCTGCACCTCAAGCATCAGGTGCTCCTTGCAGTGACCTGCTGCTGCTGAAGTCACTGCTTGAATACTCATCAATCCATCCAGCCATCTCAAAGTCAACATCACGCAAGTTTTCCAATCACGTGTGGTACTTGTCACAGGAACTTGTTAGCTTGGC
>NC_136261.1:107719213-107774213 GCF_964187855.1 Myxine glutinosa | reverse complement strand
AACGGAGGAGGTGGAACAGCTGACGGTGGGACAGACGGAGTTAGTGGAGCAGGTTCAAAGGAACACTGTGGTACTAGGGGGGTTAAAAGCGACACAAAACGACATTAAAAATGACTTGATAGCGACACAGAGGCAATGTCAGATGGTACGTGAGGGACTGACAACGAGGTTGGACGAGGTGACAGAAGTAATGAAGACGAAGGACCGGGAGGTGAGGACGCACATAGAGACGGTCAAAGTAGCCTTAGAGTACGAGATAGAGGAGACGCACCGGGAAATAAAAGAGGTGAAGCAAAAATTAGAGGAAGTGGAAGACGAGGTGAGTGAAATTAAGAAGAGACGGACAGAAACCCAGAGAGAAATACAGGAGGAGGTGATGGAATATGTGCAAGGTCGGTGCTCAAATCGTGATGTTGTGCTCATTAACCAAATAAAGAGTTTGCAGGTGGCGAAGGAGGTGCGGAGACGAGGTGCCAAGGTGAGTGGCGATATACGTGGAAATGTATATGATGTGAGGGGAGCTTCAGTCGGCTTGGGGGTCGATTTGGATCCGGGTGTTCGTGAGAGGCCGTTGGTGAAGTGTGCGACAGGTACGGTGTGCGAAGGAGGTGTGCGAGAATGTCTGACTCTGGGGTGTGTGAGGAAAAAGTGCGCGCCGAGGAGTGAGTGTGCTGTCGAGAGGGAGTCGGTCATAGCGCGTGTGCGAGGGAGCACATGGAAGCGCGTAGTGAGGAGTGTTACAGAGGATGTAACGAGAGAGTGTACACCTGTGGTGAGTGTTACGGAGGAAGTAACAGGAGAGTGTGCGCAAGAGGATGCGCGAGAAAGGTGTGTAGCGGACGGGTGCATGAGGAAAGAGTACGCTGTCAAGAGTAAGGGAGAATGCACGCCTGTGGTGAGTGTTACAGAGGGTGTAACGGGAGAGTGTGCGCAAGAGGATGCGCGAGAAAGGTGTGTAGCGGACGGCTGCATGAGGAAAGAGTACGCTGTCGAGAGTCAGGGTGAGTGCGCGACCGAGTGTGGAGGTGAGAGTAGTAAGAGTGACACGGAGCGTGAGTTGGTTGTGGCAGGTGAGAGGATGTACACCTGGAATGGACGGATGCACACCTGGAATGGTAGAGCGTGTGTGGAAATGCACACTTGAGTTGGTAGTGAGGCACGTGGTTGGGTGTGCAAGTGAGAGCACACCTGTGATTGTCACAGAGGAGGTGACCGAGGAGGGGGCGCAAAGAGGTGTGTTGGTGAGGTGTGCGAACGAGTGTGTGCAAAGGTGTGCAGTGGTCAGGTGTGTGACCAAGTCTGTGAACGAAAGAAGGAGTGCAATGACGAAGTATGCGGGGTGTACGGGCGGCGTTGGAGCACCGAGCTCGGTGAGGGTGAAAGGGGTAGCGTATGCGTGTGAGCATGCAGGTGAAGCATCGACGGTAACCGGGTTAGCGGTTAGAGCGACTTATAGCCAAATCGGGCCCTCGGTGCGCGCCGAGCAGCTTCGCGTGCCGCGAGGACCAGTGGGGATCCGAACCACGGCGGTTTCGAAAGAACCGCCCTACGCGATCCGCGCTGGGCCTCGCTCGGAACGGCCGCGTCCGTGCTCCACTAGGCGGAGCGGGCAGCCCGATAGGAAGGGTCGTCATGGCGACCCCTTTTTGTTGAGGCGTTCCGGCAGGTCGAGATTGGATGGCTCCGTGCCGAGGTGGTGCGTGGGATCTCGGCCCAGGTAAGCCCCCGTCCCTGCACCGAATGCGGGACGTATCCAGCCGCTGGCACCAAACAACCCGCATTCATTGCTCGGCTTCACGAAGCCGAGCTTTAGAAGTGAATTGGCGCAACGAGAGGCACTAGTGAGAAGAGTAATGACGAGAATAGTGTTTTGGACCCGAAATTAGAAAAGCAAAATTTGATTGGCAAAGGATTGGCAGAGTGAGGATTGGCAGATGATGGGTAGTGATTGGCAAATTTTTAATTGGTTGAATTTGAGTGAGCAAAATTTATAGTGGGAGATGCCCGATGTGGTGGGATGGCAACTCTGTCATCCCTCATAGAGGGGGCAAAGGAGCACTAGATTTATGGGGTTTATGGCAGTGAAAACTAGCCCGGGAGGGTTAGGATATAATGATAGGGACCTAGAAGATGACCTTAGGTAACGTTAAGATTAGGTAGTGACAATGATACCTGTAGTGGGGACGCAGGTAGATTAGTGTGGATGATAACGACGAGGGAGCGCAATAGTTTAAAGGGACGACTGGGAAGCGCAAGTTCCAGAGGGGAGTAGTAGATTAGATGATGCCGTGTGTATGGTGAACAGGTGTGATTGCACAGGTGTGCAACTGGACAGGTGGGTGGAGCAGTGTATGAGGGAGTGATGGTGATTGCGTGTTGTGTTGACCAAATGGTCCAGGAAGGAAGGAGGGTGCAGGTGGCACCAGGTGTGATTGCACAGGTGTGCAACGACAGGTGTATGAAGAACAGGTGTATGGAATAAATGGTCTGGAGTACATGGAGTATTGGAATGGATGGTCGTGGAGTGAGTACGGTGGAAACTATGGAGTGGAGTGGATGGTGCGAAGGTGTGAATGGGGGAAGGATGGACCCCCATCACGAATACCCGGGGAGGGTAGTGTAAGTGTTAGGTAGAGGGTATCGGTAAATTGTGGTTGGATATTGGCATCTGTGGTGCGGGTGAGAGAATGGTATTTGGATGGGTGCATTAGTGTTGTGAAAATGGCTGGGCGTGTGGCTGAATTCGTAGTTATGATCATGGCGCACCATAGTTTCCCCACCTGGTGTCCGGAGTAATCAATTCCCTTGGGGTTCCAACTGCCTGCCAGTCCGAATCCCTTGGGAGTTATGCTCGGAACGATGCTAGTTGAAGGCTATGGTCCTTGACCATGACATTACGTCACCAACTCCCTCGGAGCTCCAGCTGCATGTGGCTGCAGTTCCTTGGGGGTTGTGGTAGTTGCGTGACAATTTGTAGTTATGGACACTCCACCACTGTGAGGATGTCGGCCAGGTGAGGCCGCAGGTGGGCTCTGGGAGCCGGTAGCGTTGTTGTGGATGGGGCCCGAGGATCCGGAGGGCGGACCCGGGTAGCCCAGTGCCAGAGGGCACCGAGTGGGGTGACAGAGCCAGGAGGGGCCTTCCCCAGTTAGATAGGTTAGGGTGAGGAGCTAGGTAAGCTCGGGTGGCAACTGCAGTGGTGGAGGTGTGCAGGTGGGTAGACCTGCTGGGAGAGCTACACGACCCAGCCCGGAAATTGTGGCACCGGGAGATGAATCGGGGGAGTGAGACCCCAAATTGAGAAGCACCACAGTTTGGTCAATGGGACTTGGTTTTTAGAACCCATAGTGTAAGTGGCCAATGGATTGGCAGGGAAAGACCCCGGGTAGTGTAAAGTGTATTAAAGTCATTGAGAAAGTAGTTAGGATTGAAGTCTCCTCGCACCATCTGCATCCACTCACCGGAGATGACGTACCTCCACACCATGCCATGTTTTATTATTTTTATTGTGCAGATGTTTGGATTGTGAGACACATCATGACGTGGGTGTGACATTGTGCTTGATGTTCCATCTCTTCCTCCTTATGCGGATTGATGATGAATTGGGTGATGGCAAATTTTGGATAGAGGGATTGTGGAGACGAATTTGGTATAAGGGGAAATATGGGGAAGACGTGACAGTAGTGACGAATTTGTAAATGTGTAGATTTTTGTAAATATGGGGTAAGGGCAAGGGTAGAGTAGGTGACAGGGGGGGTGACGTACGGTAGGGACGAGTTTTCTCACTTCGCTCTCCGTACGCACTTCGCCTTGCATTGCCTTATTGATGTGTACCCTTGTGACCTTACCCCTCGCTCATCTGTCTTCCCCCCTTTGTCTCCCACATGAGGACCTGAGCGCCACTGGGTGCCAAGGGGAGCGTGCGTGAGTCCGCCATTGTGCGCCCGGAACTCCCAGAACCAGCTGTCTGCACCGATGCACCACATTATGGACCACATGTCTGTGGCCGAGCACCGCTGATGGACCCCATGGGTTGGGGCATGGCCCCTCTGCTGGAACCGGCCATGAAGGCCCGAAATCTTGCTGGCGGACCTTGGCCACAGGGCACCGATGCCCCACAGGTGAACCATACATAGTCGGCCCCTGTGGGCCATAAATAACAACAATGGACACGTTTTGTGCAAGTTTATTATTGCAAATAGGCCGCCAGCAAAGAAGTTGACAAGATCTGGAAGAGCATTAGCCAGCAGAGGAAGCCGAAGAGCAAGACCACCAGCAGGGTTTGGGTTTCCTGTTTTTATTGAACTGTGGTGACTGCACCGATTGGTGCTTGATGGTGTTTTGGTCCGTTTTTGGGTGCTTTATGGTGCGTCGATGCAGGGCAAGCTGTCTCTCCCCCCAAAAAGAACAATTACAGGTCCTGGGTTGAGTTTTGTAAATACCAGTAGCGTCATTGTAAATAATGCGCCCCCACCGTAAGTGTGTAGTTTGAAGACAATTCCGCAATTCGGTTAGCTGTGGGCGTGAGTCTGTTAGGCAGGGTGCAATGGAGCAGCGGGACATATTTATTTATGTTTTAAAACTGTCACACTCAGGGTCAGGTTAAATGTAGAGGGAACTACACCTACGTGCCACACTAAAAGTAAAAGTTAATAGGCCCGGGATGTGTCTAAGAGGAGGAGGGTGCAGTGTTGTGGATATGAGAATGGTGTTTTTTTGTGTTGTAAAATATCACCCTCCTTCCTCCAGTTGTTGTGTATAAAGGTCAAAAGGTCGTTCCCGTAGTTATTTCATATACCACACGTAGCCAATCATATATCCTTCTATACAGTTATCTCCTTATTCTATGTAGGTTAAGGCTCTGTTCCCACTAGTTAACACTCCATTGCACCAAATTCAAATAAGGTAGATTCCCTGCACATCCCCCCTTTCGTCAATTGCCAACTGCATTTGGCGGTTGTCTGCAATTGCCGCCATTAATCATGTGCTCTGTTCGGGGAAGAAAGGCATGGCACCTCATCGTCATCAAAAGTTGGAGTCAGAGAGCCCTTAACCACCAATCAGCACCGCGGTGAGCGAACCGGTAGGCGTGCCCTCGTAGCCCGCGGCTCGATTCCGGGGAGGGCAATAAAAGGAGGAGTGAGGGACTGCTTACGGAGATGAGTAAGGGATCCCCACAAGCAGATGCGTCAGGGAGAGAACCCGTCACGCAACGCCCCCACGAGATACGAGAGAAGGCAGATGAACCGGTGGAGAGCACGTGGCGCATGAGGCGGAGGAATCCCTGAAAGAGCAGCGGCACGCAGCAGCTTCAGCCACAGCAGCTTCGGGTTTCACCGGCAGTATCGACCGTGGCCGCGAAGGAACGCGCCGTGCGAGACCGATCAAGAGGGCGGCGGCTGCTCCCTCCCGGCCCGACCGTGCTTCAGTCCGAGCTTAACCTTCCTCTCCCTCCAGCCATCCACCTCCTGCCATTCCTGTCATCATCCCCTGTGTAAGTGTGCTCGTAGTCTGTCTTTGTGTGTCTTGTCCCGGGGTATAAGTTAAGCCTGTTTAGTTAAGATTGAGTTTCACTGTGTCCTTCTGGTCCGTCCCTCTTTCTGTAATTATTTTCTTATTCTTCCTTGGTTTCTTTTGATGATTTGTAAATAATAATAATAAATTAGATTTGTTCTTCCTACCTTGCCTTTCTTTCCCTTACATCCTTAGTCTTTGTCTTTTCCCCATTGACAACCTGTGGCACGATTTGGCCAACGTTTCAGGATCGGGTCTCGTCATTGTTAATAGTTCGTGCCGCGGTTGCTTAAAACCGCTCGGCAATTAACATCTGTCCGCGGTACGAACGGGGCTGTGCCACCGGCCTTTCCGGAGGTCGCTGTACAGCGCCAGGGACCACGTCGGTCAGTTATAGAAGTGGGGATTAATCCCCCCTCTAAGGGAATCCGAGGCTGACGTTGGGTTCCGGAACAATATATATACATATATATATACATATATATATATATATATATATATATATATATATATATATATATATATATATATATATATATATATATAAAATAGATTAATACCCAAATTTGTAAAATGGAAAACATAGTCCCTTTACAGAGAAAATACGCTTATCAAATTTGGATCGCATCGCCTAGATCCAAGGGGACAAAAACCAACAAAAACAGCAATGACTACCAATAGTGCTGTAACGATCATTCATCTTTCAAACAATGGGCAGGTGAAAATGGCTACAAAACCAAAAGAATCCCTTGCCATTCAAGCTTCAGGCACGTGGATGGAACAATGGACCTCAGATTTGGAAAATAATTCACAGAAAAGTGGGGTGGGGGGGGGGGGGGGGGGGGGAAAGGTTTTAATATTCTGTCCGTGGTACTTCTATGCAACAAACTGAAGATGCAACAAAGGTGACAATCGGCGTTTAGCAAAGGTATACTAGGGTCATACCTTTGTAACGGAAAAGAAGAGCACAATTCTCATTAAGAAGTCCAGCACATATTCCATCATAACAGTGCAGCAATGCGTCTGGCTAATTAGGGAGCAAACATAGCAGTACAAATGGCAACATCGTTTGAATTCAAAAGATTTCCATTTGCACCTTTCCACAGTTGTCAAGAGTACTCACTCTAATGCCTACAGCCAAAATGCCACCTCACGGAATTATACTCGTAGGCTAAAAAAAATCGATTCAAACTTGCTACAAAAGGGACTCAATATTTAAAACAACGTTCCTCACCTCTAAGTACCAAGATAGACTTAAATTTTTGTCTTTAACTCGAGAACATCAATTCAAACGACACGTTATGAGGTTAGATCTAGGGCATCACAGCGTCCATAAAACGCACACAGGTACATACACAATCAAATGAATATATTTTTGCAAAATATCTAATTCAGTTTTTCCAAAATCAAATATAAATCTTTACAATATGTTGAAGTCCTTGAAAATTTGTTGAAGACTAAAATTCTTGTCGGACACAACTTTCAGGAAGGGAGACTACTTTATATGCAATAAAATGCAATCTCCATAGAAATGTTCACAAGCTTGGTCACTTGGAGCATGGTAGTAGCTCACCTCCAAGAAGAGGTATATACTATGGCGGAGGTGAGCAGTAAAGTACTTCTGCTTAGAAACACGTCCATGCAGCCATGGTGGGAAAGAAAGGTCAGTCGGGGGTGGGGGTGTTGTTAAGGAGGAAAGGTAGCAGCCACAGAAGGGAATGCAGAGCGGTGGTGGGACATTTGCTGGAAAAAAATAAAATAAAATAAAACACGAAAATTATGAATGTCACAAAAAGGATGCCCCGTTTGCTCATCGTAATCTTAATAGCGGCTCCATCACAAATAGTCACCACCACCATTTGTGGTGGAAACGACGATGAAAACTACATCAGGTTGTGTTACATGGACAATGTACATTGCTGATCATCAGACTATGAACTGACAGATGTATCCATTTTTTCATGTCTGGCCAGATGGACGGTGATGTGTTCTCGTGACGTGGCAATGTGACAAATTGTTTGTTAGCTTGTAGGAAATTTGAATGAATCAGTAACAGTTTGTATCTGTTTAAGAACAAGTTTAAGGATATTCAAGAAACAAATGCACATGTGGACTGAGTTGCAAACAAAAAATAATAATAATAATAAAGTTGAACAGGTTATTACACACGTTTTAATCACAAATGGTTTCGTACACGGGAAGCTATTTCGAGACAAGGTGTAAGTAGAAGATTACGGAAAGTCATAAATAATATTGCTCTTCATTACTAATATTGCTAATAATAATATTGCTAATATTAATCTAAGCCAGGTCAACTTTATTTCAGTAAAATGCTTCCGAGAGCAACTAAGATGCCAAAGATCCAAAGGACGACCTGTGCGGACCCTGGGCACAGGTCTATTGGCAAATGCCTCACTATGTCGGCATAATCAGCATTTTCAAGTAATGACTACTTAAAATTCCTGGATCCAACCCTGCTTTAACTTAAGTTTGATTAAAGGGGTGCATCTATCAGTGTTGCAATAACTGACAGCGGTGCCTTCCAGAGACAACGAAAAATGTCCGATTCAGGAATTTGTTCACATTCAGTTCTGCAGTCGCCCACACACCCACAATGCACTGAGCAAAACAAATCCACCAAAGGTACTTCAATAAGTACTGCAGTTTGCCAACATTGCCGAATATAAAAGGTCCCAAAAACCCTTTCACGGTGTGTCAGGTTATACGAAATGACTGGCAGATTAATGTGCATTACTTGAGGCCACAAGAAACATCGTACAACCCCCTCAATCCGCTAAACAGTGAGAAACGAGTTTTATTGAATGCCCGTGGCGTGTCCTGCCCCAAAGCAAGGTTCCTGCAGCCAACATGCAAATCATCTATCTATAATGCCAGTAATCTCTGTGTGTATGTCTGTGTGTCTGTGTGTTTGTCTGTGACCGCTGTTTCTCGACAACCACGGGTCCGATATACTTGAAACTTGCCAGGTATATTGCTGGGGACCCGAGGATGTGCCTTTTCAAGGTTTGTAATTAATCGGACAAGTACCTACCGAGCTATGTCCAAAAAACGCTTCAACCAATCAGAGAGCAGCGAGCTATCACGTGTGCCGAACCGTTAATGCAATGCAAGCGTTAATGCGTTAATGCAAGGCTTTTCTTTTTTTCCCTCTTCTCTTTCTACTTTTCCTTGCGATTAAATTGCAAACAGCCAAAATACGTTGGCGCTAATTGAATAATTGGCCATTAACACTAAAATAATCGTAACTGCGATATGCCAACTTCCGGACAGTGCAGCCTTCCATGTTGTTGTTGTTTGCAGCAGCTGTTTGCAGCAAGGCAAGGCTTTTCAACTATGTTGCCGTTAAACTATGTTTTAAAACGAATTCAAACTGCGATTAAATTAAAACGATTCATCCTAACTGCGATTTGCGAACTTCCGGACAGTGACGACTTATCTTCCGGCAGCCAATCACAGAACGCTCTGTTGCGTAGGCGTGGCCGATGTGAGACGAGCGGAGCTGAGCGCGTTACGAGCTGACCGCCATTACGGTACGTAATTCGATTTCTTATGCGCATTATTTCTCCCAATTCAGTCAGAGCGAAGGGCGGAAGCGAAGAGCGTTGCTTTTTTTGTTTACGGGCGTACGGGCGGGGTAGAGCGTACGGGTAGCGTTTTTTTTTTTTTTTGGCCACGGAACGGGCACCCACGTACGGGCAATGCCCTAGTAGTTATGAATTAGGGGTAAAGGAATATCTAGATCCAGGTAGATCTGCATAGGTAGGTGCTCGACTGTCGTCCTGTAATAAGTTCTGTGTGTAGCCCTAATGTTGGATTAAGCTTGTATCTTCGTCCCCACCATGAGGGGGCAGGGCATGCTAATTAGTTCAGGGATTATGGGTAAAATTCCCTTGTGTGTCGTTCCCTCTGTGAGCAACCCAGTGTCCCTTATGGCATTACATCCCATAGACATTAGATAGGCCCATTAGCGCACCACACATTAAATAATCCCCCCCCCCCCACCACCCTCCCGCCGCCACAATGACTTTGGAAGAGCCAACAGGCAGCAGCCAAGCAGTACGCCACCATGGGCAACAAACATCGTGCCAGGCAGGCTGGAGCCACGCCCAGGAGAACGTGTTATTGGTCGGGGAAGAGACAAAAAGCTTCCCCGTGATTGGAGGCTAAGGAAAGTGGAAGGACGCGGCACACTGATTGGCCACCGACCATTGACACCTCGGCCAATCAGTGCGGAAGGCGCAAAACTACTACTTCGAAGCAGGTCGTTGATTAGAGGGCAAAGGCCGGTGACGTCAGAAGGCGGGAAAGACCACAGAGAAGCGAGGACTGGTTGGTGGAGGAAGGGAGCTGACGTCAGACCGCAAGTGACAAGACGACTCGCTGGCCGGCATTTTGTCTCTCTCTCTCTCTCTCTCGCTTTGGTTTCTGCCCTTCCCAGACCTTCCTCCTGCCCTTGCTTTTCGTTCCGTTTGGACTTTTCTTCCTGTGCCATCTGCGAATTTGCCTGCTTGACGACGGACGTTGGAGCGCCGTCGTTTCTCCTGGTGCAAGCGTACGAGCGAGGCTTGGTGCTACGAGCAAACGGGGCCACGCGTGCGACCGATGAGCGGGCGAGTGAAGCGTGCCGCTGAGCAGATGAGACCGGGGCGAGCGGGTGGCTCGGGGCCTAGCAAAGCGTGAACGAGGCAGACAGAGGCCTGCTTCACGCCAACATTGGAGCCGGACAGAGCCTGAGCGACATCACACACCCAGACAGAAGACGCACCACAGAACACAACACGACGATTCTTTTATTTAATTCCTTCCCCTGTGCTGTTGCTGGAGTGAGGTGTGCGGGATCCCGGTTTAGGAACCATAGTTATTTGTCGGGGTGTTTCATTGTTCTCGGGTTTCGCATAATAAATCGATTATTTTTGTACATTTTACCCCTGTGTTTGAGTTCATTTCCTTCAGGATCGGAGCTGCCAGTGAGATCGCTTCAGGTAAGAGCTTGTCGCTTCTTCCTCTTCCTTCTTCCTCCCGTGCTTGCATAGTAAAAATCCGTAATTGATCGTCGCCTCCATTTAAGTTCATTTGGCCATCCGCGAGCCCACAGTATTAACTGAGATAGTCCAGTTGCCACCTAAGATAAACCCGATGTGAACCCGGAAATTGTTGGTACTATCAGTTTTTTTTGGGTGGATTTGTAAAGGTTAGCGGGTATATATATATGACAGAACCACCTCTTGCCGCTGTGGCAACTTTGGGGAACTTCCTTAATTTGCATAAATCCAAGATGGTTGATTTTCTACCTTGGTTCAAATAGAAAATCAGCAATAACTTTTGATAGAATCAAGCTAGAAAGATGATTTTGGTACCTACACATAGGTTTTCACACATGGCGGATGCAATGAAAGTGTCAAAAAAACTTTTTGATGTTGCTATACAAACATAATCCAAGATGGCTGCTGTTTTGATTTAGCGAAATAGCTAATCGGCCATAACCTTTGATAGAATCATGCTAGAAGGTTGATTTTGGTATCTACCCACAGGTTTTCCCATATGGCAGAGACAATGGAAGGCTCAAATTATGGTTTTCATGTTGCTAGGAAACCATAATCCAAGATGGCCGCCAGTTTTATATGGTGAAGTAGCTATTCGGCTATAACTTCTGATAACATTCTGATAACTTCCTTAACCCATTAAATCATGTTCTGTTTCACGTTTTATGTGAACAACATTCTGATAACTTCCTTAACAGATGTTCCTTAACAGATGCGTGGATGTTCTGATGGTTGGAGAGGAGGAAGGACAGTTCAGCCATGATGAGGCAGACGTTTTGATGGTCAGCTACATGCTTCAGGCTGTTCATGAAGGGAAAAGGGTGATTCGCATAATCAGTGATGACACAGACGTTTTCATCATTCTGATATTCTGGGTTTGGAAGCTGGGGATCACTGCTTTGGTGCAGATGGAGAAGTGGGACGGGAGTGTGTTGCACATCAACCAAATTGCAGCTGCTCTCGGAGATAAGAGCCTCCAGCTCCTTGGAATGCATGTGGTGACAGGGTGTGACACAGTGTCGTATCCCTTCAACAAGGGAAAGATCACCGCCCTCAGCAAACTCCAAGAAGGAGACTTTCCAGGGCTCTACTCTGTCATTGGAGAGGAGACGGCTACACATGAAGACCTGCTGAAAACGGGTCAAGAGTTCTTCGCTGTACTATATGGTCAGCCAAAATGCACCAGCATGAACGCCGCCCGACATGCCATCTATACAAAGAATAAGGGTAAGCCACCCCTAGTGAAATCCTTCCCTCCCACAGATGAAAACTTGCTCCTTCATATGCTCAGATCGCACCATCAAACGATACTATGGAAAGCAGCAGACAAGCAGAACGCCCCTTCAATCTGTATAACTAACTTCGGTTGAGAGATTCTCAACAGCATACCGTCTCCAGTAATCGCCAAGGGACCACCAGCACCTCCTGAGTTAATGAAAGTCATAAGCTGTCAGTGCAAAGCCACAGGAAATGCTTGCGCATAAGTGAACTGCAGCTGCTTCAGAGCAGGCCTGTCCTGCACAACCTACTGTCATTGTGAGGGTTCAATAGATGAGTGCCATAACCCAATGACGAAACACGAGGAAGATGCCATGATGAATGTTGAAGAAGAGGATGACACCAATGATGACAACGATATAGGGATAGTGGATCCTGGCCTTGATCCTCTTGGGTACTACACATATATACTCAAGATGACATGATGTGCTAGTTTTAGAAAAGCGTGCAGTGTGCTACATATTAGCGCATTGTTAGATACGGAACCTGTGTGTCTGATAATTGCCGTTGCAATATCAAATCGGAGGTCAGGTCAACAGGTTTCCTTCAAGGTAGGACAGTTAATTGTAAAAGTGTTGTTGTGCTGTTCTTCCTGAAGTAAAATTTACCATTCCATTAAAAGTATACATTGCAACTTTACTTGTTATTCCCTACGTGCTGCATTCAATGAGTTGAGGAGTTACCTGTGAAAGTTGACGGTAGTCAGAAGCAATTTACCCTCCTCCCAACTTCCTTGTGATTCTTTCCAAAGTATTGTTATGTTTATGGGGGAGGGGGAGATGAGGTAGTTAGAGATTACCTTAGAGCGGATAGAACTGTATGGAGTAGCAGGGTCCGTGTTTGAGTAGGTCGCCAATCTTGATGTAATAAGGAGGGACACATCAGCGTAAGGGTTTTCTTGTTTGAATGTGTACCATAAGGAGGGTGTGAATTGGGTATTAAATAGCCAGGGAATTGGTTTTAAAATGTGCATACAAACCCAGGCAAGACCTCGTCACCTCGTCGACCTCCTCGTCACCTCGTCGCTTGCTCCTCCTCCTCTCCTCCTCTCCTCCTCTCGTCGTCTCGCCTGTTCGAGACTGCCCCATCCTCCTCCGTTACACAACAGAGATAATCCACCTGGTTTTCCTTCCTTTCCCTGTCTGTGCTTGTCAGGTGTGTGGCACCATAGATTTGTCGTTCTTTTGTATATACAGACTTGGCATTTAATATGGAATATTTTTTTTGTGGGGGTGAACTTACTTTTCAAGATGTCTTAGAACCAAAAGTTCATTGGAATTATGTTGAAATTATTCTCGATTTTGTTAATGTGAGCTTTAATGGAATTTCCTGGAAGTTCAATTAACCCTGGAAGTTCCTGAGTTCAATGGAATACTGTTCTCCCCTATGGGCTGGTGCTCCTGCCTCACACCTGGCTCGGCTTCACGCTGTTGAATCCAAAGCTTTCAGAATCATTGGAATCTCCCGCGATGAAGCTATCTCTGAGGGCCTTTCACTCACTCACCGCAGGCAGGTAGGTGGTCTTTCTGTCTTCTACCGACTCCTCTCCGGCCTTGCTCCCCCAGCTCTCTCTGTGCTCTGTCCCCCAAATATTCCTACAGGTCGCACAAGATCTGCCAGCAACCCTCTGATGGTTAAACTGCCGAAATCTCGGCTCACTGCTCACCTTCACTCTTTCATTCCTCTTTTCTCCCGCCTCTGGAACAAACTCCCACACTCCCTTCAATCCCACTCCTCCCTCCAGGTCTTTAAAACAGCTGTTCACCACCATCTCTTATCTTCCCCCATCCAAAACCTTGATCTTTTCTACCCCCACTAATTCACCCCAGATCCACCTTGTTTGAAATTCCAACTTCTTTCCTGGAAGTCCTGGCAGTGTACATATGTTTTATACCTCTCCCACCCCCCCCCCCCCTTCCCATGCCTCCCCCCAAAAGCCCTCTCCCTCCCACAGATCTCTCGATGTCTCCATGTCTCTCGGTCCCTGCTCTCAAATGTTGTGTTTGTGTCCTTCCCCCTCTCTCCCCATCTTGTCTACCGCTCCCGATGTTATTTGTTTTATGTGTCTGTTTGTCTTTCTGTGTGATTAATGTTCGCTCTTTCACGAGCCTCGATCTTGTATACAAAAAAAATAATAATAATAATAATAATAATAATAATGTACCCTGATATGTAGAAAGACGATTGATGTATAAGTATAGTTGATAGTGGGAGTGCAAGGTTGTGTTTAAAATGGGATATTGAGATGTTGTGAATTATTTTATTGTAATTAATATGCGTTCCTCGACCCAACAAGGTTATTATTAAAAAATGTAATAAACATTTTGGTTGTCATATTGTTTTCGTGTTTCTAAATCTGATTCCTACCAAGTGTCAATTGCGACCATCTTGGATTTGAGTTGACTAGCAAGGGCCTAGCAACATGAAAACCATAATTTGAGCCTTCCGTTGCCTCTGCCATATGGGAAAACCTATGGGTAGATACCAAAATCAACCTTCTAGCATGATTTTATCAAAAGATGGCCGATTAGCTATTTCGCCACAACAAAACATTGGCCAACTTGGATTATGGTTGTCTAGCAACATCAAAAAACTTTTTTGACACTTTCATTGCATCCGCCATGTGTGAAAACCTATGTGTAGGTACCAAAATGATCCTTCTGGCTTGATTCGATCAAAAGTTATTGCTGATTTTCTATATGAACCAAGGTCGGTGGCGGCCATCTTTGATTTATGCAAATAACGGAAATTCCCCAAAGTTGCTGCAGCGGCAAGAGGTGGTTCTGTCATATATACCCCTTAACCATTACTAATCCACCAACAAACCGTATAGTACTGACAATGTCCGGGTTTCATGTCCTGGCAACTGGACTAAGGGCATTCGCGCGACAATACATTCAGAACTTCTGTTTGCACATCCACATCTCGAGGCACAAGTTATAAAGAGCAAACCCTTACTATCGATGAATACTGTTTCACCCCTTTATGGAAGCAAAAGACAAATCACATCTAAGGTTGCAAGTACAGGCATGTTCACCAAAGCAAATCTCACCATCTGGTCCGCAAGCAGCAGCACAGTCTTAAGAGTGAACTTTCGTGAGCAGAAATTAAAGAGGTCCTCCATGCTAGGTCCCAGCAGTTCCATCACCATAACATTATAATCTCCCTCAGCTCCACACCACTTGATGGCAGGGATACCGACTGAGGGGGATGAGTAGGATTACAGGCAAAAACAGCACAAGATGGGGTTAAAATAAGTATCTGCTATATGAAAAAAACCATGACTGCACAATATCATTGGTACCAACACCACAATAAAATAAAAGAATCATATTTCAAACACAAACAAACCACACTTGTTTATGCATCACCACTGCCTTGTTGCATGATGCTGTCTGCTCTGTTTCAAAAGGGTACTTAGTATTCATTGTTTGGCTGCACAATTACATTTGTGTGTACAAGTCCCACCTTATGTCAATTCAGCTTCGACAAAGACCAAAACATGCATGAACATACAACTCTCTCACCCACCTCTGCAACCAACCCCTTGCGTAATAATAGCGTTCCCACTGTGGCTGTGCTCTTCTTGGCGTGTTGCTGTGCATTGTAACCGTTGCCAGGGTTTATAGCATGCAGCTCAACTATTGTTTATTGCACAGGTTTCAAAATGAAACATCAACGAAAACAAAACACCACGTGACTGTGGATGGACATACTGAATTGCTGTAGTATGCGTTTATTAAAATATCGTTTCCACAGACAATAATAATAATCTGCACATTAACAAAAGGGTATCACAGCCTGGAAGGAATGTGGTACACCAACTTAAAAGCATATGAAAATGCAAAGTCTGTCCGCATCAACTTTGTATTCAGACTTCTTCTTCCGTATGCTAAACATGACTTGGAATTTGCGAAAAAGCACCGAAAGGACTCTCAGACTGTGAGAAACAAGATTCTGTGTGCTTTCATGTGTCTTTCACTGAGGAGAGGGTCCGTCTGGCCACTCTTCCATAAAGCCCAGATCGGTGGAGTGTTGCAGTGATGGTTGTCCTTCTGGAAGTTTCTCCCATCTCCACACAGGATCTCTGGAGCTCAGCCAGAGTGACCATCGGGTTCTTGGTCACCTCTATTACCAAGGCCCTTCTCCCCCGATTGCTCAGTTTGGCCGGGCGGCCAGCTCTAGGAAGAGTCCTGGTTGTTTCAAACTTCTTCCATTTAAGAATTATGGAGGCCACTGTGCTCTTGGGAACCTTCAATGCAGCAGAGATTTTTTTTTGCAGGCTTCCCCAGATCTGTGCCTCGACACAATCCTGTCTCTGAGCTCTGCAGGCAGTTCCTTCGACCTCATGGCTTGGTTTTTGCTCCGATATGCATCGTCAGCTGTGAGACCTTATATAGACAGGTGTGTGCCTTTCCAAATCATGTCCAATCAATTGAATTTACCACAGGTGGACTCCAATCAAGGTGTAGAAACATCTCAAAGATGATCAAGAAAAATGGGAGGCACCTGAGCTAAATTTCAAGTGTCATGGCAAAGGGTCTGAATACTTATGTAAATGTGATATTTCAGTTTTTTTCTTTTTGATAAATTTGCAAAACTTTCTAAAATCCCATTTTCTCTTTGTCATTATGGGGTATTGAGTGTAGATTGATGAGGGAAAAAATGAATTTAAACGATTTCAGCATAAGGCTGCAACATAACAAAATGTGAAAAAAGTGAAGGGGTCTGAATACTTTCTGAATGCACTGTATGTGTGCGCGACGACTCGAGACAACTGGCTGTAAAGATTTGCCCGTGGACAGCAGCTTGCAATGGTAGCCATTTTGTGCAGTCTTTCTCGTCGGCAGAGAGAACATCCAAATATTGAGTAGCATCAACGCTGTTCTGCCCGACGTGTTGTACATGCAGTTGTGCCAGTTTGTCCAGGACACTGCCTTGCTCATTGCAAAGTTGTTACCTTGCCAGGATGGTTTACCATCTCTCCTGACATGTTGAACTTAGTCGTACGTCACTCGGGATGCATTTCATTCACTTCATTTATCAGCCTCGATTTTGGAACACCATGTTCCGTTCAATCAAAGACAAGACTTTTAGACCACAAATTACCCTGCTCGGTATTTAGTGGGGCAGTAAAGCAATTTGACCTTTTTGAGGATTTGGCTGTGGCTTTATTTGTTCACAGTTACCCTTTAGGTTATTCATGTTATAGCCAAGATCTCCTCGTTATACAGGTGTAACCCACAAGGTGTTGGACATCCTTGGTCAAGTGCGGTTATGCAAACACTTGTTTATTCCCTCACCATTTCAATTATGAAGTTGAAGTATTGACAATATGTATGTGCTCTCAGACTTGTTGGTATTACACATTTAAAATCAAAAGTTGTGAAGTGTGAGCAAATAACAAAGCCCTGGTGTGCAGATGGTTGTGTGTGACATATCACAGTTTAAGACACCTCAGCCAATTTTCAAAACAAAGTGTTACATCTGGCTTCCTTCAAAACATTGTAAGCATTTCAAATGATACCACAAACAAAAGAAATGTCACAACTTCTGCAAAATTTAGAAATATGTACCACAAATATAATAATGAATGAATGAATGAATGATCGTTTTAAGGCCATTTCCCCCGTTAGAGCAGGGGTTAGCCTTGCGGGCCCCATGACAATCATGGTTCCCTGTTTGAGGCAATGTTTTTATGGCCGGATGCCCTTCCTGACACCAACCCTTGGTCGCCTCTTACGATGCGCAGGGATACGGTGTACCTATTCTAAATTGGGGTACACACCGTGATCATTCATCCCAGCAAGCTGGTACTCAATTTGCCGACCTCGGAAGGATGACAGGCTGAGTCAACACCCATGGCGTTAATTTAGCGATCGACCGGGATTGGAACCCAGGATCCTAGGATCCCAAGCCGGCACCCTAACCGCTAAGCCAACACCACGGATACAAATATAATAATGCAAATATAATGCAAATAATGCAAAATATAATATGCAAATAATGCAATAATATGCAAATAATGCAAATAATGCAATATAATAATACAAATATAATAATGAAGGCACATAAATTCCAAATGTTATGAACATAGTGCGAAAGGGGCAATGCAGCAACGCCACAATTACGAGTTGTACAATTAATTGAAGGATCATGTACCCGGCCACAAAAGTCAACTCCAAGCCCGGAATGCCTCAATGAGCAATGTGCTTTGAGCCAGGCTGCATTATTCTGCTCGGCAGCTCGTTTTGCCCCTTACTTTTGCTTTTATGGTTCTCTTGTATATTGACGCTGAATTCCCTCAGTACTGGGTGACCCCATTTTGAACCATTTTGTCCTCCGCCAGGCCAGGATGTCTGTGGCCCACATTCTGTATCTCTCCCTTCGCCACATGCAATCACAAAAGCAACTATCCCCTCAATTCCGCCCTCCTCGACGTATAATATAGAGAGGTGGCATAGAGGAAGAACGACAGCATATCTCACATACATTGGGGAGGGCCGTTTGTCAGGCCAGGCTGGAGTGGAGTGGATATAACAGAGGGCTGGAGTGAGCTCATAACCACAATAAATGTCAAGGTGGCGGTAAGGGTGGTGGGGGTGAAGAGTGCAAAGGACGGAGGAGTGGGAGGGGGGGGGGGGGGGAGGAAGAGGTGTGCGGTTAATCCAAAAGAGAAAAAAATAGGAATACATCTGCATGTGGGATCTTAATCTACTTGATGGATGTACAATGTGGCACATTTATTTACGCAAGCTTTATTTGCCGAATATGATAATCACGATATCAGAGACAATCCCCCATTTTCATTAGTGGCCTTTTTTCATTAGGACTTTGTCATGAAGGACCTTTCAACATGAACCTGCAATTGATCAACTTTTTCAAAATGTAACCACGAGATTTAAATCATGTTTGATACAAGTAATTGACTTCAATAAATCTGAAATATCTTGAAGATAGGACCACTCAGCTAACGCAGAACCTTAGAAAGACACATTCCCCATGTGGTTTAAGTTCACCCAATGGGATAGTACTGGACAATGGAATGTTACATGGAAAAATCCATTGTTCTCTTTGATACAAATGTAAGTGTCCAAACATAGATCACTGCCTTCAGCCTTACTGCAAAAGTTTGGCAAAGTTGACAATGTTGATACACACACTACTCACAATAAGTTAGGGATATTGTGGGAGAGAGTTTATCTTTTTATAGGGGTTAGGGTTAGGGTATTGAAATCAAGAATGCTGTGTTTTTTCACACATTAATAACCATAGAATTAGGACCAACAACTTTTTTCAACATAATAAATATACAAAATCAACCACACCGAAGAACCTGCCAATATCCCTAACTTATTGTGAGTAGTGTATTATAGAATTGTAATCAATTTTTTGAAGACATGCAAGTCACAAATTAAGTATATACAGTAATGATAGTTCAGGTTAGATTTTAAGTTTAGGGTTGATTTAGGTTAGGGTTAGATTTTAATAGCGCACAGCAGGAGACGGGGTTTTGTAATCACGTGTGTCTGTGTGTGCGATAACTTTTTACCATTTTAGCTATTGTCATCAATTATTTCAACACCCTCTGTCTGCCATTTCAACACCCTCTGTCTGCCATTTCAACACCCTCTGTCTGCCATTTCAACACCCTCTGCCTGCCATTTCAACACCCTCTGCCTGCCATTTCAACACCCTCTGCCTGCCATTTCAACACCCTCTGCCTGCCATTTCAACACCCTCTGCCTGCCATTTCAACACCCTCTGCCTGCCATTTCAACACCCTCTGCCTGCCATTTCAACACCCTCTGCCTGCCATTTCAACACCCTCTGCCTGCCATTTCAACACCCTCTGCCTGCCATTTCAACACCCTCTGCCTGCCATTTCAACACCCTCTGCCTGCCATTTCAACACCCTCTGCCTGCCATTTCAACACCCTCTGCCTGCCATTTCAACACCCTCTGCCTGCCATTTCAACACCCTCTGCCTGCCATTTCAACACCCTCTGCCTGCCATTTCAACACCCTCTGCCTGCCATTTCAACACCCTCTGCCTGCCATTTCAACACCCTCTGCCTGCCATTTCAACACCCTCTGCCTGCCATTTCAACACCCTCTGCCTGCCATTTCAACACCCTCTGCCTGCCATTTCAACACCCTCTGCCTGCCATTTCAACACCCTCTGCCTGCCATTTCAACACCCTCTGCCTGCCATTTCAACACCCTCTGCCTGCCATTTCAACACCCTCTGCCTGCCATTTCAACACCCTCTGCCTGCCATTTCAACACCCTCTGCCTGCCATTTCAACACCCTCTGCCTGCCATTTCAACACCCTCTGCCTGCCATTTCAACACCCTCTGCCTGCCATTTCAACACCCTCTGCCTGCCATTTCAACACCCTCTGCCTGCCATTTCAACACCCTCTGCCTGCCATTTCAACACCCTCTGCCTGCCATTTCAACACCCTCTGCCTGCCATTTCAACACCCTCTGCCTGCCATTTCAACACCCTCTGCCTGCCATTTCAACACCCTCTGCCTGCCATTTCAACACCCTCTGCCTGCCATTTCAACACCCTCTGCCTGCCATTTCAACACCCTCTGCCTGCCATTTCAACACCCTCTGCCTGCCATTTCAACACCCTCTGCCTGCCATTTCAACACCCTCTGCCTGCCATTTCAACACCCTCTGCCTGCCATTTCAACACCCTCTGCCTGCCATTTCAACACCCTCTGCCTGCCATTTCAACACCCTCTGCCTGCCATTTCAACACCCTCTGCCTGCCATTTCAACACCCTCTGCCTGCCATTTCAACACCCTCTGCCTGCCATTTCAACACCCTCTGCCTGCCATTTCAACACCCTCTGCCTGCCATTTCAACACCCTCTGCCTGCCATTTCAACACCCTCTGCCTGCCATTTCAACACCCTCTGCCTGCCATTTCAACACCCTCTGCCTGCCATTTCAACACCCTCTGCCTGCCATTTCAACACCCTCTGCCTGCCATTTCAACACCCTCTGCCTGCCATTTCAACACCCTCTGCCTGCCATTTCAACACCCTCTGCCTGCCATTTCAACACCCTCTGCCTGCCATTTCAACACCCTCTGCCTGCCATTTCAACACCCTCTGCCTGCCATTTCAACACCCTCTGCCTGCCATTTCAACACCCTCTGCCTGCCATTTCAACACCCTCTGCCTGCCATTTCAACACCCTCTGCCTGCCATTTCAACACCCTCTGCCTGCCATTTCAACACCCTCTGCCTGCCATTTCAACACCCTCTGCCTGCCATTTCAACACCCTCTGCCTGCCATTTCAACACCCTCTGCCTGCCATTTCAACACCCTCTGCCTGCCATTTCAACACCCTCTGCCTGCCATTTCAACACCCTCTGCCTGCCATTTCAACACCCTCTGCCTGCCATTTCAACACCCTCTGCCTGCCATTTCAACACCCTCTGCCTGCCATTTCAACACCCTCTGCCTGCCATTTCAACACCCTCTGCCTGCCATTTCAACACCCTCTGCCTGCCATTTCAACACCCTCTGCCTGCCATTTCAACACCCTCTGCCTGCCATTTCAACACCCTCTGCCTGCCATTTCAACACCCTCTGCCTGCCATTTCAACACCCTCTGCCTGCCATTTCAACACCCTCTGCCTGCCATTTCAACACCCTCTGCCTGCCATTTCAACACCCTCTGCCTGCCATTTCAACACCCTCTGCCTGCCATTTCAACACCCTCTGCCTGCCATTTCAACACCCTCTGCCTGCCATTTCAACACCCTCTGCCTGCCATTTCAACACCCTCTGCCTGCCATTTCAACACCCTCTGCCTGCCATTTCAACACCCTCTGCCTGCCATTTCAACACCCTCTGCCTGCCATTTCAACACCCTCTGCCTGCCATTTCAACACCCTCTGCCTGCCATTTCAACACCCTCTGCCTGCCATTTCAACACCCTCTGCCTGCCATTTCAACACCCTCTGCCTGCCATTTCAACACCCTCTGCCTGCCATTTCAACACCCTCTGCCTGCCATTTCAACACCCTCTGCCTGCCATTTCAACACCCTCTGCCTGCCATTTCAACACCCTCTGCCTGCCATTTCAACACCCTCTGCCTGCCATTTCAACACCCTCTGCCTGCCATTTCAACACCCTCTGCCTGCCATTTCAACACCCTCTGCCTGCCATTTCAACACCCTCTGCCTGCCATTTCAACACCCTCTGCCTGCCATTTCAACACCCTCTGCCTGCCATTTCAACACCCTCTGCCTGCCATTTCAACACCCTCTGCCTGCCATTTCAACACCCTCTGTCTGCCATTTCAACACCCTCTGTCTGCCATTTCAACACCCTCTGTCTGCCATTTCAACACCCTCTGTCTGCCATTTCAACACCCTCTGTCTGCCATTTCAACACCCTCTGTCTGCCATTTCAACACCCTCTGTCTGCCATTTCAACACCCTCTGTCTGCCATTTCAACACCCTCTGTCTGCCATTTCAACACCCTCTGTCTGCCATTTCAACACCCTCTGTCTGCCATTTCAACACCCTCTGTCTGCCATTTCAACACCCTCTGTCTGCCATTTCAACACCCTCTGTCTGCCATTTCAACACCCTCTGTCTGCCATTTCAACACCCTCTGTCTGCCATTTCAACACCCTCTGTCTGCCATTTCAACACCCTCTGTCTGCCATTTCAACACCCTCTGTCTGCCATTTCAACACCCTCTGTCTGCCATTTCAACACCCTCTGTCTGCCATTTCAACACCCTCTGTCTGCCATTTCAACACCCTCTGTCTGCCATTTCAACACCCTCTGTCTGCCATTTCAACACCCTCTGTCTGCCATTTCAACACCCTCTGTCTGCCATTTCAACACCCTCTGTCTGCCATTTCAACACCGTCTGTCTGCCATTTCAACACCGTCTGTCTGCCATTTCAACACCGTCTGTCTGCCATTTCAACACCGTCTGTCTGCCATTTCAACACCGTCTGTCTGCCATTTCAACACCGTCTGTCTGCCATTTCAACACCGTCTGTCTGCCATTTCAACACCGTCTGTCTGCCATTTCAACACCGTCTGTCTGCCATTTCAACACCGTCTGTCTGCCATTTCAACACCGTCTGTCTGCCATTTCAACACCCTCTGTCTGCCATTTCAACACCCTCTGTCTGCCATTTCAACACCCTCTGTCTGCCATTTCAACACCGTCTGTCTGCCATTTCAACACTCTGTCTGCCATGATCTTTCCTGGGAAAACCACATTTCCAATCTGGCCTCCAAAGCCATTCGCCGACTGGGCATCCTCCGTCGTGCGAAGTCCTTCCTTGGCACACCTGAGCTCCTCACCACATACAAGGCTTTCATCCGCAGATCAATGGAACACTGCTCTCCCCTCTGGGCTGGTGCTCCTGCCTCACACCTAGCTCGGCTTCACGCTGTTGAAACCAAAGCTTTCAGAATCATTGGAATCTCCCGCGATGAAGCTGATTGAGAGGGTCTTTCACTGACTCACCACAGGCAGGTAGGCGGTCTTCCTGTTTTTCTACAGACTCCTTTCTGGCCTAGCTCCCCCAGCTCTATCTGGGCTCTGTCCCCCAAATATTCCTGCAGATCGCACAATATCTGCCAGCAACCCTCTTCTGGCAAAACTGCCAAAATCAAGACTCTCTGCTCACCTTCACTCTTTCATTCCTCTTTACTCCTGCCTCTGGAACAAACTCCCCCACTCGCTTCAATCCCACTCCTCCCACCAGGTCTTTAAAACAGCTGTTCACCACCATCTCTCGTCTTCCCCCATCCAAAACCTTGATCTTTTCTACCCCCGTAAATTTACCACAGATCCACTTTTTTGAAATACCAACTTCTTTCCTGGAAGTCCTTGCAGTGTCTATATGTTTTATACCTCTCCCAACTACCTCCCAAGCCCTCTCCCTCCCACAGATTTTTGGTGAAAAGCTCAAAGGTCACCATCACATAAAACAGTCCATTTTCATCCAATTGACCTGAAATTTTAAGAATTGGCAAATTGGATCGCTGAATTGATTCAACAATGAAAAGCCAGAAGTTGTTTTTTTTTTTAAAGATCAAAAGGTCAATGTTGCATAAAATTGTCACTTTTCATCCAATCGATTTGAAATTTCAGCAGGGTTTGCATATTCGGTCACTGAAGCCTATTGCTTTTGAGGTCAAAAGGTTATGGTCGCCTAAAATCGTCATTTATTTGTTATCTGTTTTCATTTTGTTTAGCATATGGAAGAAGTCTGAATACAAAGCAGATGCGGATGGGCTTTGAATTTTCAGATGCTTTCTAGCTTGTTTTTTTTTTCCCCCTTCGAAAAAATAGTGGAAGAACTATTCCCTTGCATAATTTTTCTAACAATCAAATCAACGAAAACTATTGAATCCAGCCAACTGTTTTTCTTTGTAAAAATAAATAAATAAACAAGGAGACATCATGCAGAGCACAATACTTGCAGAATCCACCCCTACCCTCCCCAAAAAGGTTGCCATGGATACATCAAATTGTCAACTTCATCAAGAATAAAATTGACAATATTAATCAAAGCTCGGGTCAATCGGATTAAAATTGATGATTTTTTTTTAGATGAAAATTGATGAAGTTTGACCTTGAGCTGACCTTTGACCTTTTGACCTCAAAAATAGTTTGTTTCCCAATTGAATGATGCACTATGTAATTGCTGTTCAATTTTCAATAGAATGAAAAGAGACGATTTTTCACATGAAAATTAATGATTTTGGAAGTTTGACCTTCAGTTGACCTTTTGACCTCAAAAATAGTTGGTTTCCCAATTTAGTGACTATATGCAAAAGCTGTTCATTTATCAAGTGAATCAGATGAAAAATGGCAATTTTAGAAATTTGACCTCCATGTGACCTTTGACCTCGACATCATAGGCTTCTCAATTGTGACGACTTCTACAACTTGGTGAAGTTTCATGATTATCGGTTTAGAATTGTGACCTGTAGGTGAGTGACAGCCAGACAAAGAAACTCAACCGACCAATATACTTGAAAAAAATCTGATTTTGCAAGTAATAAATAAATAAATCTACAACAAAATTTGAGTCACATCACACAAATCACATATTGGTTCATGCACACTGATGGGAATACCAATATTTGCGTAATTGTATAAAACAAAAATGTTGTTTGCGTGCTCTTTCCATGTACTTATATATTTTTTTTTTTTTTTTATTGCTTCGAGAAGTATTACCATTATATAATTTTGTGCCCTCGTTCACGTTCTGTCTCGTTCTCTCGAGAATGTCCTTCAGGATTTAGTCCAAAGGGTTATTGCTGTCATACAATAATAAAAATGGGACCGTTGGAAACACTACATTAAGCTCCAAGTCCTGCTACAAGGAATTTCTATGATTAAACAGACATGATGTTTCAGAACTTTGAAATTTGTTCCAAGTAAATCAATTATTAGCTTTCCAACGGTGCAGTACCATTTTTGTTATTCTACAACAGCAGAATGCAAGTATCACAAAACCAATCCTTCTTTGCAGAGCTCTGCGAGAATGCCTTACACCTGCAGAAAGACGAAAGATATTAGTGAGAAAAGGCAAATAATGCAGTGTACACTAGAAATAAACATGAAAGCAAAGAGAATTTGTTAAGTTGGCAAAAGATCAGCCGAGACTACTGGAAAAGCAAAGGGAAGAAAATAAGGCAGAGAAAGTGCCCACAGGAAAAGTTGCATTTGCTTCACTTTCAACACCATCGGTTTGTAATCCCACAGGCTATTCGGCTTCACAGTAACTGAACAGAGCAGCAAATCACAGTAAGGTAAAAAGGTATTGACAAGAGAAAAAAGCAATTAAAAAGGTGCTGTGCCAAGGAAATTGACGAATTAATTTGGGGTGAACATGACAGCCAGAGGAAAAGGCAAAACAAATTTGAATAGCTAAAGAAACATGGATCCAGTGCAAAATTTACCATAGTGCCGTGCACGAAAAAGTGAGGTCAGCGATATAGGCCAACTTAGCTTTTCCCCAACTGTTTGTTGAAAATGCGAGAATAAAGCCAACAAGCATCTTGAGAATAAAAACTGTTTACACCATTTAAGTATCTACTTGCATCACAACATATTCAGCTAATCAAATTGTTTAAAATACTAATTACTTAGTTAATACATCAACAATTTATGATCCATTTTAACAGTATTCTGCCATGTTATACTGATGACCACACTCATGGGATAAGGCAATTGGTTCATGTCCATCCTCTATCTCTACCCAGTTTATGATTGAAGAACAACTTAAAGTTTAATGTTGTACTGTATTTTGAACACGAATTGGAACACGAATCGGGAGACAAATCTGCTGGTTTACCTTATATTGGTTCTGAATTTGTCCCGATTGTACGTGCGCATCGAAGAGGGAGATCAAAAAAAAAAAATACCCTTCGTGCCTGTCTGAGAGTGAAACAAAATTAACAAGAACGGCACTCAATAGAGAGCATACCTCCACCTGGTTGGCCATATAAAAATGGTGAAGAATCACTTAAAAATTCTACTGGCTGGAGCTGGATCCGGAACTTCACCAAAATTGAATAGATTCTTCCTCGTCACACACACAACTTGTCCAACAAGTTTCGTCCAAATCCATCCATAACTTTGAGATATTTTGCTCACAAACGGACAGAAATAAACAGACTGTTTGGCATCTGAAAAGGCATAGACGGGGGTGAAAACATAACCTCCATCCACCTTTGGTGGCGGAGGTAACTAGACGGGCCACCTACGCTGGGCCACTTTAAAACTGATCGCAGTTATGACCGGGATTCAATCTGCCCCGCTTTGATAAAACACTGCTTTCATTGGACACATGACCCATGCCGTCCTCTTTATAAAGGGTCACTGAATTGGGAAACCAACTATTTTTGAGGTCAAAAGGTCAAAGGTTAACTCAAGGTCAAACTTCTAAAATCATCAATTTTCATCCAATTAACCTGAAAATTAAAGAGTAATTGCATAGTGCATGACTGAATTGGGAAACCAACTATTCTTGAAGTCAAACGTCAACTCAAGGTCAAACTTCTAAAATATAATAAATTTTCATCCGAATGACCCGAGCTTTGATAAAGATCGACAATTTTAATCTTAATGAAATTGACAATTTGGTGTATCGATAGCAACCTTTGGGGGGAGGGAGGATTTTGCCAGTACCGTGCTCTGCACGATGTCTTTCTTGTTTGTGAACAGGATATCTCAAAAAGTTGCGGACGGATTTGGACAAAATTTTGTGGACAGGTTGGGTGTGTGACAAGGACGAATAGATTAAACTTTGGTGAAGATCCAGATACAAATCCGGATCCGATAAAAAAATTTTAAGTCATTCTTCACCATTGAGTGATAGGGCCAAAAACGATATACAGAGTGATATTTCAAAAAGTTGTGGAAGGATAATGCCAAAACTAGGTGGATGAGGGGTAGACAACAACAAGCCAATTAAATTTTGGTTCGGGTCTGTATCCAGATCTGGCCCATCAGTGGGATACAAAACATTGTGCAGCTTGGCGATGTAGGCTCGCTACCGAGTACCGTTCTAGTTCAATTCTGAAATTCTCAATATGCCCGTTTCCCTTGCATCTGTACAAGTAAGAAGCATTTTCTGTCCAACAGGAGATCAATAGGGATGACAGGAGGTAGCGGTGCACTACCTGATTGAAGCCCGAGAGGGAGGAGCGGGACTGAACAGTCTCTAGAAGGCAATTCCACATATGGGAGAGAGAAAAAAAAAAAAAGAGGACCAAAAGAGTGCCAGAGGTGGGTGGAATGCCTGTATTTTGGGAGGTATATCCAGTATGAAACTTGTATTTTATTAGCTTTTGTTGCTTCACCCCAACCTTTTTCCTGCCAGGTTTCTAATTTGGTTTAAACATCACTACAACTTCAATGTTGATGACCCTCCACCCTCCGCTCCCCTCCCCTCCTCCCCCCCCCAATGAGCAGTGGTACAAGAAGCTAGTTTGTGCATGCCATTTTTACTACTGGCTCGAGAGTAAACTTTGTGTAAAATGTTAATTTATTTTACAAATGATTAAAAAAACGAAAAAACAAACAAACAAACCTTCTTTGGGTTCCACTTTGGAACATATGGGAATGCAGCAAAAATAATGCAAAAATAACCAGAAAGCATCTGAAATGGCAAAGCCCCTCCGCATCCACTTTGTATTCAGACTACTTCTTCCATATGCTAAACATGGCGAAAACAGCTAAAAAAAATACAAAATAAAATTGATGATTTTAGGCAACCATGACATTTTGACCTCAAAAGCAATAAGCTTCGTGACCCAATATGCAGACCATGCTCAAATTCCAAGTCGATTGGATGAAAATTGACGATTTTATGCAACCTTGACCTTTGAACTTTTGATCTTAAAAAATAAGTAAATACAAATAAAAGTATTGGCTTCTAGCTTTTCATTGGTGAACATTGACCAAATATGTAAATTCTGAAAAATTCAAGTCAAAATATATGAATGATCGTTTTAAGACCATTTTCCCCGCTAGAGCGGGGGTTAGCCTTGCGGGCCCCATGACAATCATGGTTCCCTGTTTGAGGCAATGTTTTTATGGCCGGATGCCCTTCCTGACACCAACCCTTGGTCGACTCTTACGATGCTCAGGGATACAGTGTACCTATTCTAAACCGGGGTACACACCGGGATATTTGGCACAGGTCAATTGGACGAAAATTGATTATATATGACCTTTAACATTTTGCCCAAATTATTCATGTCTTCTCCATATTCTCATAATAAGGCTTTGTTGAAAGTTTGATGACAAAGCTCAAATAGTAAGTTTAAATTTCAGGTCAATCGGATGAAAATTGATGGGTTTTTTTTTTTGTTTGTTTTTTTGTATACTGAATCGAGGCTCGTGAAAGAGCTAACATTTACTTCACAAACAAATCAACCAGACAAAATATATAAAAAGAGGGAGCGGAAGACAAGATGGGGAGAGAAGGGGAAGCACACGAACACAACATTTGAGAGCAGGGAGATGTGTGGAAGGGAGAGGGCTTGGGGGGAGGAGGCGTGGGAAGGGGGGAGGGGGGGGGGGGAGGGAGAAGTATAAAACACAAGGACACCAAGGACTTCCAGAACAGAAGTTGGTATTTCAAAAAAGTGGAATTGGGGTGAAATTAGCGGGGGTAGAAAAGATCAAGGTTTTGGATGAGGGAAGATAAGAGATGGTGGTCAACAGCTGTTTTAAAGACCTGGAGGGTGGAGTGGGATTGAAGAGAGTGAGGGAGTTTGTTCCAGAGGCAGGAGAAAAGAGGAATGAAGGAGTGAAGGTGAGCAGAGAGTCTTGATTTTGGCAGTTTGACCATAAGAGGGTTGCAGGCAGATCTTGTGCGACCTGTAGGAATATTTGCGGGACAGAGCCCAGAGAGAGCTGGGGGGGCAAGGCCAGAGAGGAGTCGGTAGAAGACGGAAAGACCACCAACCTGCCTGCGGTGAGTGAGTGAGTGAGAGTCCCTTGGAGTTAGCTTCAATGCGGGAGATTCCAATGATTCTGAATGCTTTGGTTTCAACAGCGTGAAGACGAGCTAGGTGTGAGGCAGGAGCACCAGCCCAGAGGGGAGAGCAGTATTCCATTGAGCTGCGGATGAAAGCCATGTATGTGGTGAGGAGCTCAGGTGTGCAAAGGAAGGACTTCGCACGACGGAGGATGCCGAGTCGGCAACTGGCTTTGGAGGCCAGCTTTGAAATGTGGTTTTCCCAGGAAAGATCATGGCAGATAGTGAGACCCAAAAGCTTGAGTGACAGAACTTCTTGGAGAGGATTATTCAGAAAGTGGATGGGAGGGTTGTCCAGTCGGTCTTTTCGGAGAGACATCGTAAGAGTGTGAGATTTGTCAGGATTGAAAGACATGTTCCACTTGTTTGCCCAGTCTGTGATTTTGTCCAGGTCTGCAGAGAGTGAGGAGGCTGCAGACTGCCGATCTGGAGGATGAAGAATGGAGCGACAGAGAGTAGAGTCATCAGCAAAGAGATACAGAGCATTTTCAAGCGTCAGAGAGATCATTGATGAAGACCAGAAAAAGCACAGGGCCCAGAACACTGCCTTGTGGAACTCCAGCCTGAACAGGAAGAGGAGATGAGAGAAACCCATTCAGGGCCACACGTTGACTACGACTAGAGAGGAAGTCCGCCAGCCATGCGTGGAGATTTCCATGGATACCAAAAGAGGAGAGTTTGGTGAGCAGAGCGGGGTGCCAGACCGTATCGAAGGCACGTGATATGTCAAAGGAGACTGCTCTAATTTCCTGTTTGGCATTGAGGACTTCCATCCATTGTTGAGAAAGCAGAAGCAGCATGTGCAGAGTAGAGTGTCCAGGTCTGAAACCAAATTGATGATCAGAGATCAAGCCATTGGAGAAGAGGAAAGATTTCATATCTGAAGCAATGATGGATTCCATGACTTTGCTGATAATTCGGAGAAGGCTGATTGGTCTGTAGTTGCTGGGATCTGTTTTTGCACCTTTTTTGTGCAAAGCGGTGATGTTGGCAGATTTCCAAGCAGATGGAAGATGACCTTGAGCAAAAGAGAGGGTGAAGAGAACAGAGAGAGGGAGTGAAAGAGCGGAAGAACAGGATTTTAGGACCCGTGGGCTGATGCCGTCAGGTCCAGTTGCAGAATCTGAGTCCAGGGTTGACAGAAACTTTTCCACCTTGTCAGGAGGAAAGGACACAGAGTCCAGGAGCAGCTGGGTACGACTGGGTACGGTGGGTACAGAGAGGGATGGGTTTGGGACACAAGATTTAGAGGCAAACACAGAGTTGAGGCATTCAGCTTTTTCACGTGCGGAGTCAGCCGTGTGGCCATTTGAGGTGAGGGAGGGGATGGAGGGGGAACAAACACCAGAAACATATTTGACCAGACGCCACCAGGATTTGGAAGAGGGAGACAGATAAGAGAGTTCGGTCCTGAGAACAGAGAGATATTGTTTCCTGGCTCTCCTGAGGGTGGACACACACTTGTTTCGGGCTTTGTGAAAGGAAATGAGATTTCCTTCCGTTGGATTTGCTTTCCAGGAGACGAAAGCAAGTTGTTTCTGGGCAATAGCCTCACCACAAGATTCCGTGTACCATGGACGGGAGGAAGGGTATGACAACTGAAGACGAGATGGGATAAATCTGTGCATGAGAGAGCAATTTACTTTGGAAGAATTCCCAGGATGAGTTGATGTCAGAGGCAGTAGAGATGGGAGACCAGTCCAGATGCTTGATGGCTGCTTGAAGACCGTGCCAGTTGGCCTGAGTGAAATGCCAGACTCGTCGACGCTGAGGAGGCTCTCTGAGAATGGTCAATTTTATATGATGCACTTTTATATGATTTTATATGATTTTATATGATGCACTTTGACCTTTTGACCAAATTATAATTTGTCTTCTCCATATTCTCATAATAAAGCTTTGTTGAAAATTTTATGACAAAACTCAAATGGTAAAAAACTTACGGCAGACAGACAGGCACACGGAAGTGATTGCAAAACTCCGTCCCCAGCTGCGTGTGGGACGGGCTAACTAGAATGGCACTGGCACTCTTCAATGTCTTGACGTCTACCGCCTCCGGCCACATTATTACGTCATTATACATACTTGTACAGAGTTTAATTTAAATCGCTTCAGCTGTACTCAGGTATCACATTTCACCTGACAAGAACTCTGGCCTTTGACCGCTTGATGCCGAAATCTAATTAGTTTTTCGTTGCATCATAATATATACTAGTACCAAGTTTGGTTAAAATGCCATCACTGGTTCACAAGATAGCACGGAAACAGAAGTTACCTAATAGGACATCTGTCCTCCTGACCCAATAATCTAATCAGTTAATCTTTACATCATTATATGTACATGTACCAAGTTTGACTTGGACCCCTTCAGCTGTTCTCAACTTATCACGGTGACGAAAACCCATCATGGGCGGGCAAGAAAACATAATGGCTTCAGCGATTTTGTCAGCAGAGGCACAAAAAGGAGTCTTACCTCCACCCTGCAGCAGTTTGTATATCTTGCTCTCAATATGCAGCTGTGGGTGCTTGGTCTTCACACATTCCAGTTTTATAGCCACCTCCTCCCCAGTGGAGATGTTGGTACCTGCATAACACAAGATATAGATAAACAAGATATTGTTGCGGATATGGGACTTGGCCTCAATATCCGCTTGTAAATACTCCATTTCCCCAATACTCCCCAACTATCCCCAATCCCCCATTCCCTAGTCCCATTGCCTGTAAATAACACTCTGTAGAACCGACCTTCCCCTTTTTCCCCCATTAAATGTCGTGCCCAGGTCCACCGCATCTCACGTAGACAACTTTCGGACATCTTGCTAGTTATTCTTAGTCTATGTCAGTTAAGGACTCGTTTCCATTAATTCTGACTCTTCGTTGCACCAGAATGTGATTATATGGCACCAGTAGTGAGTTTAGGACCTTCCCATACCTCCTCCCATCATCTTCCCCATGAAACAACAACTACAACAACAACAACAACTACAACAACAACTACAACTACAACAACAACTACAACAACAACTACAACAACAGAGGGGCGCGGCGCGGCGTGCGGGGAGTGTGCGTCCTCACTCCGGCTCGGTTAGCCGCCATTACCCATGTGCGCCGACGGGGTTACCAAGAAGGGGCTGCCTGTCGGCCCCTCGTCAAGGGCGGAGCCGGTAACCCCCCCGCACGCACCCAATGAGAAGCAACGGGCCGATTCCATCTGGGGCGGAGCTAACGAGCCGAGGGCGTGTCACTCCCCGCCGGATATACGCAGCGACTTACCGGATGTGAGGTGAGATGCGCCCCGAGCTTGAGAAGACAAGAGAGCCACCTCCGAGCGCTGAGAGACCTCCTGCATCTTTTGGGCCGCGCTATCCTGTCCCTGAGCACAAGGTGCACCTTGTGCTGGCCATCGAATACCCGCTTTCCTTGCCATCAATCCCCGTGTGAGTCAGCCTTGTCCCGTTTATCTGTCGTCTGTTGGGGTTAATATAAGAGTGTGTCTAAGTGCCTATCTTACTATGCTGTACCTCTCATCCCTGTAATCTGAACTTCCGCCCTAATATAATCTCCTCCGGAGGTCTTGAGAACCGTATCCCTGGTGTCGTGTCATTTGAATCCCAGCCGTGTGTCTTTTCCTTCATTGATTTAGCATAGCGCGATTTGGTCAACGTCGGGTGGAATCGGGTGAGTTGGGGAAGAATCGGGGCAACTGTTAGGTCGCGGCAATACCACCGCTCGGTAAATAACATCTAAGCCGCGTCCGTAACAATATTTTTACGGATTCAAACTAACTCTCCAATACAATATACCATTATATATGGAAGCTAAACTGCTTTCTTTCTCTCAAGGCATCTTAATTGCCATTTAGACATTTTATGCAAATTCATAACTTCAAAAACGTTTTTAAAAGTTATTTTTACAAAGAGTGGTTCCTGTAAAGGTGCCTTTACCATCATTGCTGAGAGAGACGCAACAGCTCAGTTAAGTGACTGGGAGAGAATCAAAAGTGCTGGTAAGAGATTAGATTGCTTGAGAGGGGAATGATTTCAAGTGAAAGAGGGAAACCTAACTGATCTTAGGTCAGGTCAGTCTTTTGGGACTGCCACTGGTAACATGTAACCCAGTGCTACCTGCCACATGGTCTGGTTGTCTGTGACTAAGTCGACACCGTTCACTGGCTTTGCTAGTGGGGAGGATGACTGCGACACGCTTCCAGGACTAAAAACAACCTGGCAAAGGGTGGATGAGGTGGTGTCTCCAATAAGGAGATGTCTCCTAAAAAAAACACCCATCAGGAGACACACATACACACACACAAACAATAAAGATTTCACGATTTTATTTCCTGTTGCTATGAAACGCATTTTCTTTGGGTGGTGTATAATCACTCAAAACGAAACAGGCATTACCTGGTTACAAAGTAAAAATAGATTAAAACCAAACGTTATTAATATATATTGTATTCCAGAGTTAGTTTACATTATTAGGTACATTTTTGAAGTACAGTACTGTATCGTTTCATTCCATTGTTGGAAAAGAGTTGACTCGCTTTAAACAAACTGTGTATACACCCCGATGAACATGGAAAAATATAATTAGACTTTGGTTCGATCCCGAAATTCAGTATTCAGTCGCTGTACTTTTACGAAGTAATAATACAAATAACGAAGTCCTGGAAACGTTCTCGCCTCTCCTGTTCTCTCCTCTCCTCCTCTCTCCTTTCCCTCTTTCATTCTCCTCTCTCCTTCCCCATGCCCATATAACAGTCAACACATTCAAAACAATATTGTTGACTTTTTTGTGACGACTGTCACCAAAACGGAAAAGTAATATATCTCAACGGAAAAGAAAAAGCGAATTTTTAATATATCTCAACATTTTCCCATCTGAGTTATTTGGGCGGTGTATGATTGCGCGTGCCATCGTGCCGTAATTTTTTGAATATTTTCCCATATGTGCGTGAATTTTCTCAATTATTGCTGACATCGAGTCTAACACCATCGATAAAAATTAAATCAGATAGTGAATTAGAGTGGAGATAACGCCGTGAGGTAGACTCAATGAACTTTATGTTACAGGCCTTTGAAAATTCATTTTGTTCTATAAACGGTAACTTTCATAGAATTTTCTTCCGGTTTTTTTTTTTTTTTCAACCGAGTATAAAACCATGTGAGCGACTGTGAAAAGTGAAATGAGATATCGAATTAGAGTTGAAATAAAACTGTGAGAGAGAGGCACCACGGGCCTAACAAAAGAGGCCTCAAAGCTATGCGAGTGAACAACATGGTGGATATTTGTTTTTGAAGCCCCTCCTAGACCGGGTATAGCCACACCCCGGACAGACTCACAGAATCACCAACGGAGAATATAATATAGATTTATTTGATTTAAAAAAATAAAAAACACAAAAAAAACAAACAAAAAAAACATTTTTCCAAATTTTGATCAGATTTAACTTCAGATTTTGACATCATTATTTCGGCCAAGAGTTTTGATCATGAAATATGGGATCAGATTTCATATATCAGCTTTTAATAAGCCGACACCATACATTATTCCATCTTGCCTGTATCCAATCACATTGCACCAAGCCTCACACCAGCCAATCAGCGTAACAGGGAACGGACGACCATCCTTATACATACATATACACACACACATTTATATATATATATATATGAAGAGCTCTTTTCCAAAACGCTATAAATCCATTTGGAGCATTTTGTGTAAAATGAGAATTTCTGCACAGCAAAGAAAATAAAGCAAACTTCCTTTTTTTTCTGTTTCAATGTTTAATATGCAAATATTAGAACATATCAAAGAACAAACTGAAAATCTAGTAATCTTTTTTCACAACAAATTAACAAAAATAATGAAGTTTTTTTCCAAAACGCTATATATCCACTGTGTGACAGTTCTTAAAAAACACCACAAGTCCAATGATGGGCGTTTCTCAATGTCAGACTTGCATTGGAATGCAGGTCAGCCCTGTCCGGGCTCTTCATCACTGCTGGAGTGCTGGCTGCATCAGCCTCGCTCACCACTGACAAAGCAGAATCATAGAACGCCCGGACTTCGTCTGACGCTCCTATTTCCGCAAGGAGTGAAAACACATCACGCTTCTTCGCCTCTTTTACAGTGGTCTGCATTGGTAATGGATCAGGTCTGAATTCAGCCCATTTCTTGCCCCGTTTCAAAACACTGTGGTGGCAGTATTCAGCACTGTAGGAGGTTTTAAAACCCACTTGGCCATTTGTGAATTCTAGCATGCGGGCCTCACTAATTTTGAAGGTTTTCTTCGTCCTCACATGATGTTTGGTTGCTGATCGGTAATCAAACGACTGCCAGTCCTTTCCATACACGTAGACATTCCCAAATGTTTTCAAAATTGAGCAGTACTCTTCTGGGAGCAGGATGGTGTCCACTTTCCTAACTCTCTGTTCAATTCTCCCAAATACTCTATCTGCTGGTAAAAAGCTGTGCCCCCTAATTGGAAAGGTGTACTCAATCCTGAGACCAGGAATTGTTTGCTGAAGTGCCAAGAGCATGGATGCCATATTCATATTCTTATTTTGTCCAAAACATGAATCGCTGAACAAGCGAAGGCTTTTTTTCTCCCGAAGTGGACCATTGAGTGGGTGGCGGAAGCAATGATCCAGTGCGGAAGCTGTCATATTGCTGTCCTTTTTGTTTTGATTTTCCAGCCAGACATAAAGGTGGACATCCTCCTTGAGCTGTTTGCTCTCCTTACCATGATGCACAACAACACCAAACGGGTAAAGGTAGAGTTGTCTGGAATAATAGGCTTGGCCTATTGGTGTTTTGGGCAAAATTAGATTTTGCATCATGTCGAAGCAAACAGTCACGGAGTCCTCTTCGTCCCTTCCCAGTTGGTCATAGAATGCTCGTGCTCTTCGCCGATGCAAAATGAACAAGGCTGTTTCATTTTGCTTTTCAGCTTCTGACATGTTTGGATCCTTTATTCTCATCCTGTAGTTGGCACAATTGGAACAGGCATCTGTGGCAGGATGGCCAAAGCCAAGGTTGAATTGGGATGAGAAAACAGAATAGTACAGAGAGTAGCTGGTTTGGGCGTGGTTTTGTGCCTCAAACAGCTGGTGCATTTTGTGCACACTCAAGTCAGTGGGGAGATATTTTCGCCCTGGAGCCCCCCTACGGCCGTAATGACTGGCCCTGCAGGTGAATGTTCCAATGTGATTGGAGATCAGATCCCTCTTGCTGTTGTTGATGTCTACTTTTCGGGCGCCTCCCCTTCTTTCTGGGCGAGCCTCAGCAGTCTCCGCGTAATATCGGGCCACCCGGGACACTCTGTCCTTGCTGATCCCTGAAAAAATCAAAAGAATAATGCAATACCTGGTATAAAATGGCTAATATCGTATGGGGTGCAGGGGATCAATCTTGTGGAACCGATAGACAGAAATAATTTTGACTGTGGCTGTTTTAATCAGCCCAGCAAGGTTGCAACCACCTCGATTCCGCGTAGAATCTGCCTGGAGATGCTGTGAATCGGTGCTAATAATTTTTTTATGCATGATCATCGCTGACATACGTGGATTATGTAAATATTTTAAATGTTATCTGTGGTGGAGAATCTGGGTGCATGCATAATGGTGTGCAAATAGTAAACGCGAATAACATTCAATGAGCTTCCAGATGAAAGATATCTGCAATGAAAACAATACAAAAACTCACCCAGTAACTGAGACGAATGTGTCTTTACAAACAGGAAGCTTGTCTGGGTGGTTCACCGTCAGCAGACTGAACTGCGCGGAAACATTCCTGTTTTTCCTTCTGCCAACTGTATCCACCTTCTTGCGATGCCGCTTAACAGACGTGATTGTCATCAGCTGCAGAAATTCCCTGTCCTGATCTGCTTTCTTTGAGTTTCCGTATAATTTGTCAAAGTTCAGTCTGAGGTCGTCTTCTGTGAGCTTATCAGCGTGACAACGATTTTGATTTTTTCCAGCGGTGTGTTTACATGCCACGGTTGGAACTTTACCAGCGCCAGAATGGCGAATTTTCTTAGCTTTTTCCCGTTCATGGTTGTCCTTATTCAACTTACGCTTTCTTCCTCCTGGTGAAAGCACCACTGCTTCGTCCATCCCATCAAAACTGTCCATTTTACAGAAAATTACGTCCAAGAAAATTACGCCACAGTCAAACAACGGAAGTCGCCATGTTGTGGAAAATTCCCCACGCGGATTGGCCGACAGGCAATATCGCGGTTTGGAATAAAAGTGGCATGGCGTTTGTCGCACTTTGCAAAAAAGATCTAAACTGGGCTGCGTAAACTAACGGGAGATATCACGTTTTGAGAAAAAACGAATGTGTGATATTGACCGACTATCTGTTCACGAATGTTGGAGCTGGTAATCGCTTTTTTTTTTTTTTGGCGTTTATCGCGTTTTGGAATAGAGCTCTTCATATATATATATATATATATATATATATATATATATATATATATATATATATATATAAGGTGTCCCATACAACTGCTGCTGCACCTTACTGGGAGTGATAAGCACTGCCTGCCACACGGTAACATTATCTCAGGTATCCACTCACTATATGGATGGGACACCTTACTGGCGGTTTTCCACTGATGGTATGAAGTTGCATAATGACTGATATATAACCGAAAGGTTTTCAGTCACAAATGTATGGAAGGATTCACTGCGTTGCCCCGATGAAGCCCCAACAAGGGTGAAAACAAGGCCTGCAACTGTGTTTTGCATACACTTGACAGTATCTGAATTTAACATCCATAATGACGCTTTGCAGGGAATGCAGTCATGCGTGGCGATGACGTCATGACGTTCTAGCACCAAATTACAGATACTAATATATATATATATATATATATATATATATATATATATATATATATATATATATATATATATACAGTGAAACCTTGACTTACGAGTGCACCAACTTACGAGTTTTCCGAGATACGAGCCGTTGCTCGGGCGGTTTTTTGCTTTGAGATGCGAGCCGAGATCTGAGTTACGAGCTTACGCCACCCGCCACCAGGTGGGTTCCGGACTTCCGGTCACATGGTTATCTTGCCGTGCAAGCATCTCTGCTGTATATCGCTGCTGCTTTGTTTTCGCATTTTGGTTATTTTGGAAAATTTCTTAGTTTTAACCATGGGTCCTAAGAAATTGAGTGCCAAGGGCAGTACTGAGAAGAAGAAGATGATGATGTGCTTGGATATAAAATACGCAATCGTCGAAAAACATGAGCGAGGTGTGCGTGTTGTCGACTTGGCGAGGCAGTACGATCGTAGTACTTCTACGATATGTACGATTTTGAAGCAGAAGGAGTCGATAAAGGCTATAACGCCAGCCAATGGCGTTAAGATTATTTCAAAGCTCCGGACCTCTATCCATGAAGAGATGGAGAAGTTGTTGTTTGTGTGGTTGACGGAGAAGCAGCTCGCAGGAGAAACCGTGACCGAGAGCATCATGTGTGAGAAGGCCCGAGACATTTACGGGGATTTGGTGCAGCAGACGGCGGGAACATCAACGGACAAGGCATCGGAAGTCATTCAAAGCCAGTCGGGGATGGTTTGATAATTTTAAGAAGAGGACCGGCATTCACTCCGTCATCAGGCATGGTGAGGCAGCAAGCTCGGATGTGAAGGCAGCTGAAGATTTTATTATAACTTTTGCCGAACTGATAGAAGCCAAACGATACATCCCCCAGCAAATCTTCAACTGTGACGAGACAGGGCTCTTCTGGAAAAAGATGCCGAGGAGGACGTATATAACGGCAGAGGAGAAGAGCATGCCAGGCCACAACTTGTTCAGAGTGCCGGCGATAGCTCGCCTTCTCTTTGTGGAAAACACGGTGAGATCCTTAACATCCAACAACTAATGGGACGCAAACGGGGCGCCCAGTTTAGCGGTACACACATTGATGAATCACCCTGCCTGTGATTCACCCATGACAGGAGGTTATAGCTGGGTCGGGATTCAAACCCAGGCTGGACAGTTTAGACTTTAGAGTCAAGTGTGCGTACCTCCAGTCCAGGCCATCCTGCCAACTTGTATGCTGCATACAGGTGAAATATAAAGCGTGTGATATTTTTATATATACTGTATATTTTAAAAAAAATTGGTGTGGTTTTTGGCGGGCTGGAACGGATTAATAGCATTTCAATGCATTTTAATGGGGAAATTTGATTTGAGAAACGAGCAATTTGAGTTACGAGCTCGGTCACAGAACGAATTAAACTCGTAAGTCAAGGTTCCACTGTATATATATATATATATATATATATATATATATATATATATATATATATATATATATATATATATATATATATATATATATATATATATTTATGAATTTTGGGGTCGGGGAATATCTAGATTTAGATAGATCTGCATAAGTAGGTGTCCGGCTGTCGTGATAGGGAACCTCACCTGTAATTTCTGTGTTTAGGTGGTTTGTCGGATTAAGTGCGTTCCTGTGATCATACGAGGATGATCCGGTGATAAATAGTTCTCGGGAATAAGGATAAGACCCCTGTGTGTGAAACCTCGGTGATCATTCCTTTGTCCCGTATGCAACACACCACATACATTAGTTAGATCCATTCGTGCACCACATTAATTAATTCCCCCTCCGCCACAAGACGATAAGACTGACCGGAAGAACCAACAGGCAGAGGCCGCGCAGTACACCACCATGACGATGGAACATCGTGCAAGGCAGGCTGAGACCACGCCCACTTCGCGCGTGATTGGTCAAGAGGGTTTTGATGGGAAGATCGCACCATGGGGTATTGGGGTAAGAAGCTGGCCACTGATTGGTGGAAGGAAGGTGGAAGGAAGCGGCATACTGATTGGCCACCGACGGATGGCATGACATGAAGGGCAAAAAGCGCTCAGCCAATGGGAGGACACCAACGTGGTGAGAAGATTCAAGAAGTCGAGGGGCACCACGCTTGTTGGGGGAGAGGAGGGCTGACGTCACGTGATGGCGAGTAAAACCTCTCGCTCGCGGGCATTTTCCTCTCTTCCCTTGGCCTCTTGCTCTGGACTGTCACTTCGTGCTGGACCTGTACTTGCCTTTGGACTTTGGTGGAGAGACCAGCGCAAATGATCATCCTCCCCTGTTGTTCGTGCTCCTGGTGCCTGCGTGCTGTGCTGTTTGGCACGGGACGGACCGTGCAGAGAGGGGTGTTCGCGCCAACACCCGAGCGGTTCGCGCCAACTGGAGTGCGGTCGGACGACTGCGCTTTGAGCTGACCATCCCGGACAATTCCTGATGACTACTGAGACAGATAAGCACAAACGCGCACACAACGGTTCCTTTGATTGATTCTCCCATTGTTTCATATCTGGAGTCTGGTGTGGGGACGTCCCAATTTAGGATTTAGTTTTTATCATCGCGTTTCCCTGTCCCGATAGTTATTTTGAACAACCCTTGTATTATTTTCTGTTCTATTCAAATTCTCATTTTGGTTTGAAGACACCTGGGGCCGTGAAGGTAAGCGGCATAGTTCATCCCGGGTCGTGTATTGGTCCGCCATCAATTGGGAAACGCATCCATTAAAGCTCGATTCCATCCGTGGTGGACGCACGGTCTTAACTGAGCCACCACACAACAATATACAGACTTGGCATTTAAAATGGAATATATTTTTTTTCCTCGACTTGGGTTTACTTTCTTAACTCAGTGCATCAATCTGGTGAGCTTCTTTTACACTTTGGTGATTTATTTGTTAAAAGAACCAAGTCACTGATTGTCTGTCGCAGCAAGAAGTCAACAACAGGATTATATCACAGGTGGCGTGGCAAAATGTACAGACAGGTGCATTTGACGATTGGCTTCACAGTCGGGTATACAAGGGTTGTTGCATTCTGTATTAGTGGAAAACAACTGCTGCACGTCTCCAAAAGTTATTGCCGCTTCCTCTGGAGATGGTCCGTCAACTCGACAATGCCGTTTGTCATGGAGTGGTGGCTTTACGAAATTACGGCATGAAAGAGCGTGCTATTGCTCGGCAATATGGCATCACTCAAGGTCAGGTGTCAAAGATCCTGAAACGAAATGCTCAGAGGGGTGTCCCGACTCCAATACCGAGGCCAGGACGTCCCTACAGAACCACAAGGAGGGATGATCGCCAGCTGCACCGGTTAGTCCGCAATGGCCGTACCAAGTCAGCTAATCGGCTTAGGGCTGAGTGGCAGCAACTGACAAATGTGCCTGTATCCAGAAGGCTAGTCAACCAACGACTGGTTCAAGCAGGCTATCGTGCCAGGCGTCCCCTGAGAAAGCCACGCCTGACCAGACAACACCGCCAGCGCCGATTGCAGTGGGCCAGAGAGCACCGTCAATGGCAGCCAGGACACTGGAATCACGTGATCTTCAGTGACGAGTCTAGATTTCTGGTCTATCGTCAAGATGGCCACGTCCGAGTGCGCAGACAAGTGCATGAAGCCTACAACAAAGATTATATAGTGCCAAGAGTCCAAGCTGGAGGTGGTGGGGTGACCGTTTGGGCTGCATTTCATGCAGGGGGCAAAACTGACCTGGTTGTTCTGAATGGAAACCTGAACCAGTTCAAGTACAGGGCCATTCTGGAAGAAACATTGCTTCCATTTGCTCGTGCAGCCTTCGAGGAAACTTTGTCTTCCAAGATGACAATGTACGGCCTCATCGTGCTCGCATGATCCAACACTTTCTTGCTGACCATGGTGTAGAGCATATGGAGTGGCCTGCCATGTCCCGGATATGAATCCGATAGAGAACTTGTGGGCAGAATTAACGCGTCAAATCGACCACTTGGACCAGCAGCCGACCTCTGTGTGAATTGCAGCAGGCTATTGTCACTGCATGGCAAGCGATTCCTGTCCAAATCTTGGGAAATCTCATGAACAGCATGCCTCAACGTGTACGTGCTCTCCTGAATGCTCGTGGGGGTTACACGAAGTACTGAACTGTAATTTTACTGTCCGTAATCCCAGTCGTAATTTAACTTTTGTTTTTGTTAAAAAAAAATTTGGCTAATGTGCAAAATAAAGAGATACTTCTGGAAAACGTACAGAAGTTTAACAGTACTGTCCATGAATTGAGTTCGATATCAGTTTACATCACTTTCAAGGATCAATTTATTTGTTTTGAAATGTCAAATGTGGTTTTTGTTTCTTTTAAAGGTCACATTAACAAAATCTAGAATAATTTCAACATAATTCCAATGAACTTTTGGTTTTAAGACATCTTGAAAAGTAAGTTCACCCCCCACAAAAAAAAAATTCCATATTAAATGCCAAGTCTGTATATACAGTCACGTGAAAAAGTAAGTACACCCCACGTTAAGTTTTGACTTTTTCAACATATTTCAACATACAGCAATTTAATCTTCATTTCAACAATATTGACAGATAAAGGTGATATAATATAACAAATATCATGAAACATTTACATTTTGTAGTCCATTGTATAATTTAAATAAACATAAATGCAAATTTCACATGTGGAAAAAGTAAGTACACCCCTACATTTATCACTACTTCAAATACCTAAAATTAGAATCAGGTGCACCAGCTCAGGTGCAAATGATTAGAACATCGTTAGAGGATCTTGGAGGAACCTGTCCTATTTAAACCTCAGACATTTAGTTTGGTTTGCTCTGTTGTTGTTGAAGTGTGCGGCGTCACCATGCCGAGATCAAAAGAGCTCTCTGAGGCCTTCAGAAAGAAGGTTATAGATGCCTACAAGTCTGGGAAGGGATTTAAAAAGCTCGCCAAACTATTTGAAATCAATCATTCGACTGTCCGGCAGATCATCTACAAGTGGAGAGGATTCCAAACAACTGCCAACTTGTTCAGGCCAGGCCACCCCAGCAAGTTCAGCCCAAGAGCAGACCGCAAGATGCTGAAAGAAGTCCCTAAGAACCCCAGAATGTCATCACGGGACGTACAGGTAGCTCTTGCCACTATTGATGTCAAAGTGCACGAGGCTACCATTAGAAAGAGGCTGCACAAATTTGATCTACATGGGCGGTGTGCCAGGAAGAAACCTTTGCTGTCCAGAAAGAACATCAGGGCAAGACTAAAGTTTGCCAATGAACACGTAGGCAAAGACCAGCACTTCTGGAACAATGTGCTCTGGACAGATGAGTCAAAGGTAGAGTTATTTGGCCACAGTACCAGAATACATGTTTGGCGAAAACCAAAGACAGCATTTGACCACAAGAACCTGATACCAACTGTAAAGCATGGTGGTGGAAATATTATGGTTTAGGGCAGTTGTGCTGCATCAGGGCCTGGGCAGCTCACCATCATAGAATCCACTATGAATTCTTCATTGTACCAGAGGGTGCTTGAGGATAATGTGAGGCCATCTGACGGAGTGTTGAAGCTCAACCGAAGGTGGACCTTGCAACATGACAATGACCCTAAACATACCAGTAAATCCACACAGAAAATGCCAACGCTTGCAGGTCAGCCAGATGGCGCAAAAGATCGGTGCAGACACGATGGGTGTCGACCAAGAACACAAAGGCCAAGCACGTGTCGTGGGAGGAACGAAAAAGCAAGTGAGGTCTCGTCGTGGGCATGGCGAAAAGGGCAAGAGCTCAGGTGTGTCCTCGCGAAGTCCAAAAAGCAAGATAATCGTGTCGTCCACGAGGCAAAGAGAACAGAGCAGGAGGTCGTCGACGTGGCGAAATCCCAGGCAAAAGAGATGAAATTGCAATCCGCATGGGCTTATTACCAGATCCGCCCACGCCCCTCAAAATGTTCCACAGCCTCCCATTGGCTGAGGCTTGTCGCATCATGGTGACGGGTTCCCGGCTCGCCATTGGTCACGTGGGCCGTGCTTTTGGCCACGCCTTTCTGCACATCTGGTGTTATGGCTTCCCTTAACCACACAAGGGTTTGACATTCTGCCTAACCCAACACATATTTGGTCTTTTTTTACTACTCAATGGGAAAGGGCTAATCTTTACATTCAATAAGACATAACTGACTAATGCAGGCTACATGTTGTCGTGCAACGAACCATAGGGGGTTTGCCTTTATGGCACAACCGCAACAATATGGTTAAGACCGTGGGATCGCGGATGAACTCGAGTTTACTTGGAAGCGTTTATTCAATCGATGGCGGTTCGATACATGGGCTAGGGGAAATACCGCGGCTTACCTTTCCGGCCCCAACGATGTCTTCTCCCTGTGGAAATCAACTCAAACTGAAACGAATGCGAAATGTACAACAAAGAAATATTTATTACGGACCCGAGAACAAGGAAACACGACGGTAAATAACTATGATTGCTAAATTGGGATCCCGCACAACTCACTTCACATACAAGACAAGGGAAATCAGTAAATAAAAAACGTTGTTTGTACGTTTTTGGATGCGAGCTTATCTGTCTCTGGATGTGTAACGCCCTTCGTCCAACGCGGCTCCGGTTGGCGCGAAGAAAGGTCTCGATGCGCCCCCATTCGCGCGCTGCTAGGCCCACGTCCACCGGTGCGCGGCAGGCCTCGTGTCCCCGCACGAAACGAGGGAGGGGGCGTGCAACCCGCCTCCGCAGCCGTGTAACGTCCTCCTCGGGTTCGGCACGGCCCTCCGATGCCCCCAACGTTCGTGGCAAGCGGGTGAGTCGCAGATGAAGGGACCAAACGAGCAGGGCAAGGGCAGAAGGAAGGTCTGGGAAGGCAGAAGCCAAAGCGAGAAGTCCAAAGGAAGAAGAGAAGGGGCAAAATGCCGACAGGCGAGCGGTTATAGTCGCGATCTTCTGACGTCAGCCCCCACCCTCCACCAACCAGTGCCTCGTTTGTTGGTCGTTCGTTCGCACACCAACGCAAGGCAGAGAATCGACGGCGCTCCTTCTCTCCACGGTCTTTCGAACTGCTCGTTCCTCCACCAAGTCCGAAGGAAGAGAAGGCCCAGCACGAAGGGACAGTCAGGAGCAAGAGGCCAAGAGAAGAGAAAACAGGGAAGAGAAAATGCCAGCGAGCGAGTCGTTTTGTCACTCGCGGTGTGACATCAGCCCTCCTCTCTCCCAACCAGTACCTTGTTTCTTGGTGGTCTTTCGCACCTTCTGACGTCACCGGTGCTTGTCCTACAATCAGCGACCTGCTTCGAAGTAGTCATTTTGCGCCTTCCGCACTGATTGGCCGAATGTTCGCGCCTTCCGCACTGATTGGCCGAGATGTCATCGGTCGGTGGCCAATCAGTGTGCTGCTCCTTCACCTTTCTTACCCCCCAATCATGGGGAAGCTTTTTGTCCCTTCCCCGACCAATCACACGTTCTACTGGGCATGGCTCCCAGCCTGCCTGGCACGATGTTTGTCACCATGGTGGCGTACTGCGCGGCTGTTGCCTGTTGGCTCTTCCAAAGTCATTGTGGCGGCGGGGGATTTATTTAATGTGGTGCGCTAATGGGCCTATCTAATGTCTATGAGATGTATTGCCATAAGGGACACTGGGTTGCTCACAGAGGGAACGACACACAAAATAATTTTACCCATAATCCCTGTACTAATTAGCATACCCTGCCCCCTCATAACAGGGACAAAGATACAAGCTTAATCTGACATTCTGGCTACAGAAATTACATCTAGATTCGCTATCACGACAGCCGGACAACTACCTTTGCAGATCTACCTGGATCTAGATATTCCTCTACCCCTAATTTTCATAACGATATATTACATATATAATATATTACATAGGTATCAAAATTGCACACACAAACCAGCCAAAACAGAAAACATCAGTTCCATTAACATGTTGAAATATTTTATAAGCAACTTCAAATGACTTTGTTAAAAGGATCAATTGCACCAATAACGTCAAGCAAAAAGTAATCAGCCTCTTCCGTGCAAACTGCAAAGAAACCTATCTTTGTTTAATTTGTTAGCAACACATTAAAATCTCATTCACTGATGAGAAAATACCTGCAGGATCCACCCAAAATAACTGAATAATAGAGGTCGAGAAAAATAACAAAAACAGAAGGCGCCTTGAATAACAACACCAACACAAACACACTTACCAAGATAAATGTCCCCAAAAGAGCCACTGCCAATCTTGCGGCCCAGACGGAATTTATTGCCGATACGAAGATCCATGACAGGCTCGTCCTATAAAATATTAAAAGCAGGGGTAGACAAACAAAAGAAAATGTTTTTTTCCCCGAACATTCAATGAGGGAACAGGAGAAAAGGTAAAAAAAAAAAAAATGTCATTTGGGTTTCCATCGACAAACTGGGGCTGGAGGGACTCGAAGATCGCGGAACATAGACGAGAAGTTGGGCACAACTCAATAGGTGTGACGTGTGAACGATTAAAAAGGGGAAAGGGTGGTGCTGGGAGGTGTGGATGACGGTGACTTGCTCGACCCGAGCCAAGGGTGGGTGGGGGAGGCCAGACCTGAGCTGTGAAGGGAAGGGGGGCAGAGGCCGGACTCGAGAGGTGAAGGGAAGGGGGGCAGAGGCAGGACTCGAGTGGTGGAGGGAAGGGGGGCAGAGGCTGGACTCGAGCGGTGAAGGGAAGGGGGGCAAGTGCCGGACTCGAACGGTGAAGGGAAGGGGGGCAGAGGCCGGACTCGAGCGGTGAAGAGAAGGGGGGGGGGGAGTCCAAAAGGTCGGACTCGAGCGGTGAAGGGAAGGGGGGCAGAGGCCTGATTCGAGTGAAGAAGGGAAGAGGGTGCAGAGGCCGGACTCGAGCGGTGAAGGAAAAGGGGGCAGAGGCCGGACTCAAGCAGTGAAAGGAAAGGGGGCAGAGGCCAGACTCGAGCAGTGAAGGGAAAGGGGGCAGAGGCCAGACTCGAGCAGTGAAGGGAAGGGGAACAGACTCGAGTGGTGAAGGGAAGGGGGGCAGAGGCCGGACTCGAGCGGTGAAGGGAAGGGGAGCAGAGGCCAGACTAGAGCGGTGAAGGGAAGGGAAGGGGGGCAGAGGCCAGACTCGAGCAGTGAAGGGAAGGGAAGGGTCGAGCGGTGAAGGGAAGGGAAGGGGGGCAGAGGCCAGACTCGAGCGGTGAAGGGAAGGGAAGGGGGGCAGAGGCCGGACTCGAGCGGTGAAGGGAAGGGAAGGGAAGGGTCGAGCGGTGAAGGGAAGGGAAGGGGGGCAGAGGCCACACTCGAGCGGTGAAGGGAAGGGAAGGGGGGCAGAGGCCGGACTCGAGCGGTGAAGGGAAGGGGGGTCCAAGAGGCCGGACTCGAGCGGTGAAGGGAAGGGGTGCAGAGGCCAGACTCGAGCGGTGAAGGGAAGGGAAGGGGGTCCAAGAGGCCGGACTCGAGCGGTGAAGGTAAGGGGGGTCCAAGAGGCCGGACTCGAGCGGTGAAGGTAAGGGGGGTCCAAGAGGCCGGACTCGAGCGGTGAAGGGAAGGGGTGCAGAGGCCAGACTCGAGCGGTGAAGGGAAGGGAAGGGGGGCAGAGGCCGGACTCGAGCGGTGAGCGGTGAAGGGAAGGGGTGCAGAGGCCAGACTCGAGCTGTGAAGGGAAGGGGAGGTCCAAGAGGCCGGACTCAAGCGGTGAAGGGAAGGGGTGCAGAGGCCAGACTCGAGCGGTGAAGGGAAGGGAAGGGGGGCAGAGGCCGGACTCGAGCGGTGAAGGGAAGGGGGGCAGAGGCCGGACTCGAGCGGTGAGCGGTGAAGGGAAGGGGTGCAGAGGCCAGACTCGAGCGGTGAAGGGAAGGGAAGGGGGGCAGAGGCCGGACTCGAGCGGTGAAGGGAAGGGGTGCAGAGGCCAGACCCGAGCGGTGAAGGGAAGGGCAGGGAAGGGGGGTTCAAGAGGCCGGACTCGAGCGGTGAAGGGAAGGGGGGGGTCCAAGAGGCCGGACTCGAGCGGTGAAGGTAAGGGGGGGTCCAAGAGGCCGGACTCGAGCGGTGAAGGGAAGGGAGGTTCAAGAGGCCGGACTCGAGCGGTTAAGGTAAGGGGGGGTCCAAGAGGCCGGACTCGAGCGGTGAAGGGAAGGGGTCCAAGACGCCGGACTAGAGCGGTGAAGGGAAGGGGGGTCCAAGACGCCGGACTAGAGCGGTGAAGGGAAGGGGGGTCCAAGAGGCCGGACTCGAGCGGTGAAGGGAAGGGGGGTCCAAGAGGCCGGACTCGAGCGGTGAAGGGAAGGGGGGTCCAAGAGGCCGGACTCGAGCGGTGAAGGGAAGGGGGGGTCCAAGAGGCCGGACTCGAGCGGTGAAGGTAAAGGGGGGTCCAAGAGGCCGGACTCGAGCGGTGAAGGTAAGGGGGGGTCCAAGAGGCCGGACTCGAGCGGTGAAGGGAAGGGGGGTCCAAGAGGCCGGACTCGAGCGGTGAAGGTAAGGGGGGTCCAAGAGGCCGGACTCGAGCGGTGAAGGTAAGGGGGGTCCAAGAGGCCGGACTCGAGCGGTGAAGGGGTGAAGCAGGAAAGCCGATTTGAGGGATAAGGGGGATATGTGGGCCAACCGGGACTCAATACGAGAGAGAGAGGGACAAAGAGTTTTCAGGAACGATAATAAGCAGTTCCTCAGGAACTGTACAAAGACATAAACAAGAAGAAAAGGAATAAAGAGATATTCCAACGTCTCTGCTGAACGAGTGCGAAACAAGCAACAAAAATAAACTGACATCACTGCTGAGAAAACCTCCATCTGTGGGTGCAGTTTTCAACCCCGGTTTTTAACCTTTTCACAGACGACATCACCACACTAATGCCATATACACCATCATAAACTTGTGTACGACCCATCTTATGGTATACATTACCACCATATTGTGCCTTACCAGCAAGATGAAACAGATTCGCACAAAGCCCTGAAAGTGGCTCAACCATTCAACTAACTATATGGAAATTAGCGACAACGTCACAGACATATCCCGGAAGTTGATGAGAATGACGTAGTTCCGAGAGGGAAGGTTTACATACGCACCGCCCTTTTTGTTCCTGCTACGTTGGACCTTTGAAATGGTCGTGTTTAGAGATTATATTGAAAGTGGATTTTCGAATAAAGAACAAAGATGGACTCGTTTAATTAAACCTGTAAGGATAAACATGTAGACAGCTTTCAGTCTGTTTATACAACCGCTTATAGACAACCGCCTTTTACACCACTTTATCATTTATCATAAACAAAAAGCCGATCATGGAGAGTGAAAGAATGCAGACAATACCTGATTTATCGCACGATATATTAAATGGTTATTTATTGGTTGAAACGTGTTCAATCCCATTCAGTATCAAATTAAAAGCATCGTCGACACCCTTGACTTTGAGACCTCAATGAAGGTCTTACATCAACATGCCAGTGGAACGGCAGAATACCTGAGCTGGTTCGTTTGGACATTGATTTGTTCAACTGTGGGGGAGTGATTGTGTGATCGAACTCGAACCTAGCTAAAAACTGCCGTCCTAATGAAACTAATATAACTGATGGCGCTGCTTCCCAGAGCACGTCGGCCTTCGAATTTGAAAATAAAGCCGACGGCCAGTCCAAAGATCCCACGTATCTCAAAAAGGGTAGGCTATTGTGTGCCGGCACTCGGCTAAATTCCTGCCTGTCGAGTCATTGAGATGTGGTGCGAATATTGGGAATGATAAAGGGATGTGGATAGCTTATGGTATCTCATATGTGCTTAGTAGTTCATGTAGGAGGCGTTTGTAAACTTATTTAAGGTTATAACCAGAAAACATCTGTAAATGCAAATAATGCACTTTCTATTCAGACTTTTTCTTTTTCCGTACACTAAACATGACGAAAATGGCGAAGAAAACGAATGAACGATTTATGGCGACCTTGACCTTCTGACATCAAAAGCAATTGTTTTTGATGACTACTACTGATTGACGGTTTTTTGCAACCTTTGACCTTTTGATCTAAAAAAAACAAAAACAGTTGGCTTCTAGCTTTTCATTAGTGAACCAATTTAGTGTTCCAATATGTAAATTCGTTAAATTTCATGTCAATCGGATGAAAATTGATGATTTTATGTGACTCTGACCTTTTGACCAAATTATTAATATGACTTCTTCATATTCTCATAATAAAGCTTTGTTGAAAATTTGATGAAAAAGCCAAAATTGTAAATTGAAATTTCAGGTCAATTGGATGAAAATTGATGCTTTTAGGTGATGCTGTCCTTTGACCTTTTGACCAAATTATTAATTTGACTTCTTCATATTCTCATAATAAAGCTTTGTTGAAAATTTGATGAAAAAGCCGAAATTGTAAATTGAAATTTCAGGTCAATTGGATAAAAATTGATGCTTTAGGTGATGCCGACCTTTGACCTTTTGACCAAATTATTAATATGACTTCTTCATATTCTCATAATAAAGCTTTGTTGAAAATTTGATGAAAAAGCTGAAATTGTAAATTGAAATTTCAGGTCAATTGGATGAAAATTGATGCTTTTAGGTGATGCTGTCCTTTGACCTTTTGACCAAATTATTAATATGACTTCTTCATATTCTCATAATAAATCTTTGTTGAAAATTTGATGAAAAAGCCAAAATTGTAAATTGAAATTTCAGGTCAATTGGATGAAAATTTATGCTTTTAGGTGATGCTGTCCTTTGACCTTTTGACCAAATTATTAATATGACTTCTTCATATTCTCATAATAAAGCTTTGTTGAAAATTTGATGAAAAAGCTGAAATTGTAAATTGAAATTTCAGGTCAATTGGATGAAAATTGATGCTTTTAGGTGATGCTGTCCTTTGACCTTTTGACCAAATTATTAATATGACTTCTTCATATTCTCATAATAAATCTTTGTTGAAAATTTGATGAAAAAGCCAAAATTGTAAATTGAAATTTCAGGTCAATTGGATGAAAATTTATGCTTTTAGGTGATGCTGTCCTTTGACCTTTTGACCAAATTATTAATTTGACTTCTTCATATTCTCATAATAAAGCTTTGTTGAAAATTTGATGAAAAAGCTGAAATTGTGAATTGAAATTTCAGGTCAATTGGATGAAAATTGATGCTTTTAGGTGATGCCGACCTTTGACCTTTTGACCAAATTATTAATATGACTTCTTCATATTCTCATAATAAAGCTTTGTTGAAAATTTGATGAAAAAGCCAAAATTGTAAATTGAAATTTCAGGTCAATTGGATGAAAATTTATGCTTTTAGGTGATGCTGTCCTTTGACCTTTTGACCAAATTATTAATTTGACTTCTTCATATTCTCATAATAAAGCTTTGTTGAAAATTTGATGAAAAAGCTGAAATTGTGAATTGAAATTTCAGGTCAATTGGATGAAAATTGATGCTTTTAGGTGATGCTGACCTTTGACCTTTTGACCAACTCATTAATATGACTTCTTCATATTCTCATAATAAAGCTTTGTTGAAAATTTGATGAAAAGGCTGAAATTGTAAATTGAAATTTCATGTCAATTGAATGAAAATTGATGATTTTAGGTGATGCTGACCTTTGACCTTTTTTTTTGTTTTTTTTTGTTTTGTATACTGAATCGAGGCTCGTGAAAGAGCTAACATTTACTTCACAAACAAATCGACCAGACAAACAAAATACACAAAAAGAGGGAGCGGAAGACAAGATGGGGAGGAAAGGGGAAGCACACAAACACAACATCCGAGAGCAGGGAGATGTGTGGAAGGGAGAGGGCCCGGGGGGAGGAGGCATGGAAGGGGGGGGGGGGAGGGAGAAGTATAAAACACAAGGACACCAAGGACTTCCAGGACAGAAGTTGGTATTTCAAAAAGGGGAATTGGGGTGAAATTAGCGGGGGTAGAAAAGATCAAGGTTTTGGATGGGGGAAGATAAGAGATGGTGGTGAACAGCTGTTTTAAAGACTTGGAGGGTGGAGTGGGATTGAAGAGAGTGAGGGAGTTTGTTCCAGAGGCGGGGGAAAGAGGAATGAAGGAGTGAAGGTGAGCAGAGAGTCTTGATTTTGGCAGTTTAACCAAAAGAGGGTTGCAGGCAGATCTTGTGCGACCTGTAGGAATATTTGCGGGACAGAGCCCAGAGAGAGCTGGGGGGCAAGGCCAGAGAGGAGTCGGTAGAAGACGGAAAGACCACCAACCTGCCTGTGGTGAGTGAGTGAGAGGCCCTTGGAGTTAGCTTCATCGCGGGAGATTCCAATGATTCTGAATGCTTTGGTTTCAACAGCGCGAAGGCGAGCTAGGTGTGAAGCAGGAGCACCAGCCCAGAGGGGAGAGCAGTATTCCATTGAGCTGCGGATGAAAGCCTTGTATGAGGTGAGGAGCTCAGGTGTGCCAAGGAAGGACCTCGCATGACGGAAGATGCCCAGTCGGCGACTGGCTTTGGAGGCCTAGATTTGAAATGTGGTTTTTCCAGGAAAGATCATGGCAGATAGTGAGACCCAAAAGCTTGAGTGACAGAGCTTCTTGGAGAGGATTATTCAGAAAGTGGATGGGAGGGTTGTCCAGTCGGTCTTTTCGGAGAGACATCGTAAGAGTGTGAGATTTGTCAGGATTGAAAGACATGTTCCACTTGTTTTCCCAGTCTGTGATTTTGTCAAGGGCTGCAGAGAGTGAGGAGGCTGCAGACTGCCGATCTGAGGGATGAAGAATGGAGCGACAGAGAGTAGAGTCGTCAGCAAAGAGATAGAGAGGATTTTCAAGAGAGTCAGAGAGATCATTGATGAAGACCAGAAAAAGCACAGGGCCCAGAACACTGCCTTGGGAACTCCAGCCTGAACAGGAAGAGGAGATGAGAGAAACCCATTCAGGGCCACACGTTGACTACGACTAGAGAGGAAGTCCGCCAGCCATGATTTTGACCAAATCTGATCTATTTATATAAAGCAGTAAAGTATGTTTGTTTGTTTGTCCTCTTATAACTCGAGAACTACTCATCGCAGAGCAAAACCAAAGGCATATTCGAAATCAGTACGTCTCAGAGCAACTACAGCACACCTTAAAATTTAAAAAGCTTCGCGTTTTAAAATTATGATGTCATCAGCGTATTTCAGAACGTTAATTTTTCAACTTCATATTCGGAATCAGTACGTCCCAGAGAAACTTCGTAACGTTAATTTTTCAACTTCATCCGATTGACATGGGACCAACGGCATGTGACAGAGAGTGAAACATTTATTTGACGACAATGACGTCCGACTTCCGGGTTCGGAATGCGGGACCAATGCCATTTGACAGGGAATAAAAAATAAAGGCAACATTCAATTGACTACAATGACTTCTGACTTGACTCCCCGCTCTCCCTCCCCTCCCCATCCCCCCTACCCTTCTCCCATCCCCCTCCCCCTCCCCCTCCCTCCTCTCCCTCCCCCTCCCCCCTCCCCCTCCCCCTCCACTCCCCCCTCCCCTCCCCCTTACCCCCCTCCCCATCCCCCATCCCCTCCACTCCCCCCTCCCCCCTACCCCTTCCCCACCCTCCCCCCTCCCCCTCCAATCACCCCCCTCCCCTCTTGCCCCTCCCCCTCCCATCCCTCCCCCTCCCCAGCCCCCCCCTCTTCTCCCCTCTCATCCTCCCCCTCCCATCCCTCCCCTCCCCCCCTCTTCTCCCCTCTCCTCCTCCCCCTCCCCCCTCTTCTCCCCTCCCCCCCTCTTCTCCCCTCCCCCCCTCTTCTCCCCTCCCCACCCTCTCCTCCCTCCCCCCCCTTTCCCCTCCCCTCCCCTTCCCCCTCCCCACCCTTCCCCCACCCGGCAATGCCGGGTACTTCTGCTAGTTATTAATATGACTTCTTCATATTCTCATAATAAAGCTTTGTTGAAAATTTGATGAAAAAGCCGAAATTGTAAATTGAAATTTCAGGTCAATTGGATGAAAATTGATGCTTTTAGGTGATGGTGACCTTTGACCTTTTGACCAAATTATTAATTTGACTTCTTCATATTCTCATAATAAAGCTATGTTGAAAATTTGATGAAAAAGCTGAAATTGTAAATTGAAATTTCATGTCAATTGGATGAAAATTGATGATTTCAGGTGATGCTGACCTTTGACCTTCTGCCAAAATTAGTAATTTGACTTCTCCATATTTCCAAAATAATACTTTGTTGAAAATTTAATGACAAAAGCTGAAATGGTTAAAAAAAAGTTACAGACCAGACAGAAACAGACACACAGAGACACACACACAAGACCTTGGAGGGCTCAGTTCCACCTTCTGAAACACACATTCGGAGTTACCAACCAACGACACACACTAGTGATTGCAAAACCCCGTGTCCCGTGTGAAAAAGCACATGCACAATAGACCAAATGGCAAATGGCCTCCTGTTTGGAATATTAAATCTTCACAAGCAGATGTGGTCCACACAAATAACAGTTCCAACACGAATATTGTTTTTGAATATATAAACGTTTGAAAGAATGGTGCACAAAAATACAGTACCTTTGAGCATGTCGCCGAAGTTCGATCCACGACCCAACAAAAAACTGTTGGATTGGCACTGGGAGTTGCATCACATTTGCATCCCTCAAACAACAAACAACAACAAGCATTTTAAGGCCATTTTCCCTGCAAGAGTGGGGGTTAGCCTTGCGGTCCCCATGACAATCCTCTCCATTTTGCCCTATTTTCTGCATCTCTCCTTGTTAACCCCCTTGCCCGCATTTCTTCTTCCACCATCTTTAGCCAAGTCTTTCTCGGTCTTTCCCC
>NC_136261.1:106947237-106964737 GCF_964187855.1 Myxine glutinosa | reverse complement strand
ATATATATTTTAAAATACACCATATCACCGCCCAACACCGCCCAACAGGCAAAAAGTATCATACACCGCCCAACATGACAAAGACCGCAATATGTCGACATTATCGCTTTTTCTTTAAACCGAGTGAACCGAGCCGAACCGAATACACCGAGTGAATTCACCGAGTGAATTTCATCCCATTCCACCGAGTTTCATGAAACCGAGAGATATTTCTTCGTTTTTATTTTATTAGTTACCAGCAGAAGTACCCAGCGTTGCCGGGCGGGGGAGAGGGGAAGGGCACGTACGTCGTACACTTTAAACATGTATATACATGTGGGATGTGGGATATATACATGTGGGACATGTGTACGTGTGTGTGTGTGCATGTGCATATGTGTGTGTGTGTGTGTGTGTATGTGTATGTAGGCTAACCCCCGCTCTAGCAGGGAAAATGGCCTTACAATGCATGTTGTTGTTGTATGTGTATATATATATATATATGTCTGTGTGTGTGTGTATGTGTGTATATATGTGTCTGTACGTGTGTGTGTGTCTGTTTTTGTGTATGTGTATGTGTATGTGTGTGTGTGTGTGTGTGTGTGTGTGTGTGTGTGTGTGTGTGTGTGTGTGTGTGTGTGTGTGTGTGTGTGTGTGTGTGGAGATGTATATATATGTGTATAATGTGCATATATGTGTATATGTGGATACATATGTGTATACATATTTGCATATGTGCACATGTGTATATGTGTATATGTGTCTGTACGTGTGTGTGTGTGTGTGTGTGTGTGTGTGTGTGTGTGTGTGTGTGTGTGTGTGTGTGTGTGTCGATGTACGTGTGTGTATGTGTATATGTGTGTGGGTGTATATGTGTGTGTGTGTGTGTGTGTGTGTGTGTGTATATGTAAACATGGGCCGGTGTGTGTGTAAAGTGTGAGGAGGTATTGGAGAGGAAAATGCAGAGATATATTTTTTTAAATCGCGCCATGATGATAAACGAAAATACACCGCCTAAAATAACAGTCGACATATATTAAAAATTCGTCATACACATCCATGCCCGTGGGATTCCCACGGGTGGGAATCCCACGGGCATGGATGTGTTTGACATTTCGACATATTGAGTTAGATGCTGCGCCTGCACATTCAGTTATATAAAATGGTTACTGGCAATTGATCACATCCACAAATGATGTAATCCACACAATTTATGTACTTTACATAACGTTAATAGGAATACATGCCCGTGTAGATGGGAATGACATATAATTCACCGAAAACGTTGAAGCAACCGCATAATATTACGGTGATGTTTAACTCTGAGTGAGAATAGTTCTAAATTTTAAAAACTTTCTTCTGATATTTGTGATTTATTTCAAACAAACTGTATTTCCCATCTACACGGGCATGTATTCCTATTAACGTTATGTAAAGTACATAAATTGTGTGGATTACATCATTTGTGGATGTGATCAATTGCCAGTAACCATTTTATATAACTGAATGTGCAGGTGCAGCATCTAACTCAATATGTCGAAATGTCACACACATCCATGCCCGTGGGATTCCCACGGGTGACCCCGCTAGTCAAAAGTAAATGGTGAATTCACTCGGTTTATTCGGTTCGGCTCGGTTCACTCGGTTTAAAGAAAAAGCGATAATGTCGACATGTTGCCGTCTGTCATGTTAGGCGGTGTATGATACATGTTGGGCGGTGTATGATACTTTTTGGCTGTTGGGCGGTGTTGGGCGGTGATATGGTGTATTTTTAAAAATATATCTCTGCATTTTCCCACGTTGGTGACACCGAGTCGTTCTTCATCGACTGTGTCATTCATTTTGGAAATGGAAGTTTCCACGCAACGCATGAATTGTCACGAGTCAAGAGGAAGTGTCTCGTCATCATCAAATGACAAATATATTACATTGTGAAAATTAAAGATTTCAAATAAACCTATTTAAAGTGTATGCGCAAATAACTAATAAATAAAGAAACGAAGAAATATCTCTCTGTAATTTCCTGAACCATATTTTACTTCCGGCTAATAATGTTGAATGAAATAAAAACGAAGAAATATATGTCGTTTTGTGACGACTGTCATCAAAAGTAAATGGTGAATTCACTCGGTTTATTCAGTTCGGGTCGGTTCACTCGGTTTAAAGAATGTTGTTGCCGTCTGTCATGTTGGGCGGTGTATGATACATGTTGGGCGGTGTATGATACATATTGGGCGGTTGTTGGCGGTTGGGCAGTGGGCGGTGATATGGTGTATTTTAAAAAACATATCTCTGCATTTTCCCGCGTTGCTGACATCGAGTCCAAAACCATCGATAAAAATGAAATCATATGGTGAGTTAGATCTATCTATAATTCCAGTAATCTCTGTACGTTTGTACGTCTGTACGTCTGTACGTTTGTCTGTGACCGCTGTTTCTCGACAACTACCGGTCCGATATACTTGAAACTTGCCAGGTATATTGCTGGGGACCCGAGGATGTGCCTTTTCAAGGTTTGAAATTAATCGGACAAGTACTTACCGAGCTATGGCGATTTAGCCGTTCGCCGTTCGCTTTGCCGTTGCGAATGGACCAAACCATTCATGTAAATAGAGGGGGGGGGGGGGGGTTCTGTGGTCGTTCGCTTTGGCTTTGCGAATGGACCAAACCATTCATGTAAATAGAGGGGGGGGTTCTGTGGTCGTTGCGAATGGACCAAACCATTCACATCGAATCATCGAATCACATCGAATGGACCAAACCGTTCGCTTTGGACCAAACCATTGCATGTAAATAGAGGGGGGGGTTCTGTGGTCGTTGCGAATGGACCAAACCATTTCATGTAAATAGAGGGGGGGGGGGGATATAATTTTTAGATATATATATATAGTACGGGCATTGGCAAGGAACGGGCACCCACGTACGGGCAATGCCCTAGTTGGAGATAAAGGCGTGAGAGAGACTCAATGGCCTTGAAGTTACAGGCCTTTGAGAATTCATTTCGTTCTATAAACGGCAACTTTCATCGGATTTTCTTCCCGTTTTTTTTCAACCGAGTCTAAAACTATGTTAACGACTGTGAAAAATGAAATTATATATCGAATTTGATTTGAAATAAAACTGGGAGAGAGAGGAAGACACCACGGGCCTACAAAACAGGCCTCAAAGCTATGCGAGTTAATAAAATGGTGGATATTTGTTTATATGAAGCGAAGGCTGTCCCAGAATGGGTGGAGCTATGGGTGGAGCTACTCTGCACACCGAGTAAGCCACACCCCGGACAGACGCCCAACAGACAGACAGACAGACAGAATCATCTACGGCTATTATAATATAGATATATATATATATATATATATATATATATATATATATATATATATATATAATATATATATATATATATATATTGTTATATATATTGTTATATATATATATATATTGTTACGGTACGCGGTTTAGATGTTATGATGGGCCGAGCGGATGGTCCAACCGCGACCGTTACAGGATCCCCAATTGGCCCGACTCCCCCAACGTTGACCAGATCGCACCACAGATATTCAATCGGGAAACCTCTAAAGCGACCGGAAGAGAAGGAAAAGAGAAGAAGACAGAGTACGGAGGAAGAACAGATTTATTATACACACACAAGCAAAAAGAAGGAGCGACCAAAGTTATTTACAAGCAATGGATGGAAGAAGCAGTCACACAGTGAATCGTTAGCTTAGACTATTCAATTTACTTAACCCCAGGACAACGTTCAAGACAGACGACGTTCACACTTACACGGGGGAAATTGCAGGCAGGTATGGCGGAGGTGGGTTGCTGGAGAGGGAGGCAGGGTCAGGTCCCTGCAACCGGCAGGGCTGGAGGTAGCAGCTCCCAATTCTTTGCGTTTTTGGCGGGAAAACCCTCGGTCGCGTCGACGCTGCTGATGCTGTAGACGTCACGCGCTGGCTCGGTCACACCTGCTCCTCTCCTTCTGGTGGAGCCGTCTCCCTCCTCTCAGCGCGTCTCTCCAACGCTTGTTTCCTCTCCAAGTATCTCTCCTTTTTGGTTTGGAGCGTCTCTCATCTCACAGCTCACAGCTCACAGCTCACAGCTCATCTCTCATGTCCTCTCTCATGTCATCTCCCGTGTCATCTCTTGAAGCAGTCCCTTCCAGTCGCTTTTATTACTCGGGGCGGAATCAAGCCGCCGGCTGCGAGGGCACGCCTACCGGCTCGCTAACCGCGGTGCTGGTTGGCTGTTAGGGCTGTCCGATTCCTCCTTTGATCATGACGACGTGCCACGCCTGTGAGTTGGCGGCTCCTACCCCCCTCTTCTCCGAGATGAGCACATGGGCAATGGCGGCTTGCGGGATTGAACACCACTCGCACCGCTTTTGAAAGGAACTTTGGGGGAGCGGAGATGATTGGGGAAATTTAAAGGGGCCTACGCTTATTTCGCTTGATACAATGCAGAGTCAATCTAGTGGGGAACACATATTTAGCCTACATGGAATAAGGAAATAAACTATTTAAAAAGATATATCGTGGCCTGTGTGTAAGTTTCATGGAATTAACTAGGAGGACGGCTGCGACCATTATTTACATTACGAGGGTGTTACACACAACAAAACCATACTTTTCACATTCGTTACACTTTCTCCAAAATTGTTACACTTCTCCAAAACTGTTACACTTCTCAAATTCGTTACAATATATATATTGTTGCGAATATGGAATTTGGCCTCCATATCCGCTTGTAAATATTCCCCTATTTTCTCCAATACTCCCCAACTTTCCCCAATCCCCCATTCCCTAGTCCCATTGCATGTAAATAACAATCAGTAGAGCCGACCTTCCCCTTATTCCCCCATTAAATGTCGTGCCCAGGTCCACCGCACCACACGTAGACAACTTTCGGACATCTTCCTAGTTATTCTTATTCTATGTCAGTTAAGGCCTCGTCTCCATTAATTATGACTCTTCGTTGCACCAGAATGTGATTATATGGCATCAGTAGTGAGTTTAGGACCTTTCCCATACCTCCTTCCATCTTCTTCCCCAACAATTACAACAACAACAGAGGAGATGGCGGCGGAGCGGGGGAGGATGCGTCCTCACACCGGCTCGATTAGCGCCATTGACCACGCGCTCCACGGGGTTACCACGGAGGGGCTGGCTGTCAGCTCCTCCTCAAGGGCGGAGCCTGGTAACCCCCCGCACCCAATGAGAAGCAACGTGCCGATTCCACGAGGCGGAGCTAACGAGCCGAGGGCGTGTCACTCCCCGCCGGATATACGCGGCCACGCGCCGGATGTGACGTCAGATGCGCCCCCAGCTAGAGAAAGAACGTTGCCTACGACCGCTGAGAGGAAGAGAACCCGCCTGAGAAAGAACGTCACCTCTGAGCGCTGCGACGAGACCTCCCCGCATCTCTGGACCGAACCGTGTACCCTGCTTTGAGCCAAGAGTGCACCTTGAGCCATCGATACCCGCTTTCCTGCCATCAACCCCCGTGTGAGTCAGCCGTTGTCCCGTTTGTCTGTCGTCTGTCCGGGGTTAATATAAGATTGTGTCTAAGTGCTTGTCTTTCTATGTTGTACCTCTCGTCCCTGTAATCTGACCTTCCGTAACGAATATAATCTCCTCCGGAGGTCTTGAGAACCGTATCCCTGGTGTCGTCATTTTATAACCCAGCCGGGTGTCTTCTTTTTCTTATTGAGCCAGCGTGGCGCGGCTTCGTCAACGTTCGAGTACAATCGGGTAATTTGTGCGGACACGACGGCCATTCCGCTCGGCCCACCTTAACATCAAAGTCGTGTCTGTAACAATTGGTTGTCAGGAGTTGGATTCGAACCTGGGACTAAATTTATTTAGCCCAAATTTTGGACACCAATTGTGTTAGTACGGTAACAATTGGTGTCGAGGAGTGAGATTCGGACCCGGGACTAAATTAGTTAGGCCCAAATTTTGGGAGGGAAAATCGAGCCGGAGCGCGTACGGCGCTCGACCAAATCGATCCGGAGCGCGGTCCCGCGGTTACTGCGCTCGACGAAATTATAACAGCAAAATTTGGATTGGTGTTACGAAACTCGAATTTTGAAAGTCGCGCTATGGCGGATCAAGACGGCTGGGGTCCGGTAGGGGAGAGTGAAGCAGGGTCGGTCCAGGACCAAATTGAGGGACATGAGGGACAGGAGGAGAGCGAAGCAGCGAGGGTAGCAGACGCACAAAATAGCGTCGTTGTGCCCGACATTGCGGGAGCGCAAAATGGCGCCTCGCTGGTCACCGCGCCCGCGACCGTGGCAGCGCCCCTGGTGGATTTGAACCTTTTTTTTATACAAATGAAGGCCCTTATGGACAAGAATAATGAAGAAATGAAAAACAGTATGGGGGCAATGAGGGACGAAATGGGGATAATGAGGGACGAAGTGAGGGGTACCGGTGAGGGGTTAGACAATAATTTTAAGGGATTAGACAAGAAATTTGGGAAGTTAGACAATAATTTTGAGGAGTTAGACAAGAAATTTGGGAAGTTAGACAATAATTTTGAGGAGTTAGACAAGAAATTTGGGAAGTTAGACAATAAATTTGAGGGGTTAGACAACGGGATAAAAGAGGTGAAACATGGGTTAACGGGGGTAGAAAATAGAATGGCTGCCCAGGAGAATCAGATAGAGGGAGTGAAAAATGGGTTAGAGGGGTTAGAAAACAGTATGGAAGGCAAATTGAGGGACATGAGGGACCAAGCGGAAAGGGAAGTTAAACAAATGGAGCAGCAGATAGAGGGGGTCAGAATGGGGGTAGAAACCAAACTGGATGCTCACAGGGAGGAAATGGAGCAGATGAGGGTGGCATCTGGGCAGGAGATGCAAGTGATGGGAGAGGAGATCAGAAGAGGAGTGAGTGAGGAGGTCGGAGGAGTGCGCGAGGAGGTGAGGCACTGTAAGGAGCACATGGAGAAGGAGGTGAGAAAGGGGACTGTAAAATTACAAGGGGGCATAGAGGACCTGACGCAGGAGGTGGAGCAGCTGACGGTGGGACAGACGGAGTTAGTGGAGCAGGTTCAAAGGAACACTGCGGTATTAGGAGGTTTAAAAGCGACACAAAACGACATAAAAAACGACTTGATAGCGACAAAGAGGCAGTGTCAGACGGTACGTGAGGGACTGACAACGAGGTTGGACGAGGTGGTAGAGGTAATGGAGACGAAGGACCGGCAGGTGAGGACGCACATGGAAACGGTCAAGGTAGCCTTAGAGGATGAGCTTGAGGAGACGTACCGGGGAATAAAAGAGGTGAAGCACAAATTAGAAGAAGTGGAAGAAGGGATGAGTGAAATTAAGAAGCGACGGAGAGGGGATAAGAAAGAGATAAAAGAGGAGATAAAAGAATTGGTCCAAAGTCTGTGTTTGGATCGTGATGATGTGCTCATTAACCGGATGAGGGATTCGCAGGTGATGGAGGAGAAGCGAAGAGGAAGAGGACCCGGTGTAAGTGGTGACCAATATGGTCGTGCGTATGATGCGCCAGGGGATTTAAGAAGCTTGGGGGTCGAGATGGACCCGGGTGTTCGTGAGAGGCCGTTGGTGAAGTGTGCGACAGGTCTGGTGTGCGAAAAAGGAGGTGTGCGAGAAAGTCCGACTCTGGGGTGTGTGAGGAAAAAGTGCGTGCCAAGGAGTGAGGGTGCTGGCGAGAGTGAGTCGGTCGTAGCGCGTGTGCGAGGGGGCACATGAAAGTGCGGTGTGGTGAGTGTTGCAGAGGATGTAACGGGAGAGTGTGCGCGAGAAAGGTGTGTGACGGACAGGTGCATGGGGAAAGAGTGCGCTGTCAAAAGTAAGGAAGAATGCACACCTGTGGTGAGTGTTACAGAGGGTGTAACGGGAGAGTGTGCGCGAGAAAGGTGTGTAACGGACAGGTGCATGGGGAAAGAGTGCGCTGTCAAGAGTAAGGGTGAGTGCGTTGTCAAGAGTGGTGGTGAGAGTATTGAGAGTGACAAGGAGAGTGAGTTAGTTGTGACAGGTGAGCGAGGATGTACACCTGGGATGGAAGGATGCACACCTGGAATGGTAGAGCGTGAGTGGGAATGCACGCTGGAGTTGGTGGTGAGGCACGTGGTTGGGTGTGCGAATGAGGGCACACCTGTGATTGTCACAGAGGAGGTGACCGAGGAGGGGGCGCGAAGCGGTGTATTGGTGAGGTGTGCGAGCAACGAATGTGTGCCAAAGTGTTCGGTGGTCAGGTGTGTGACCAAGGCTGTGAGTGGAATGGGTGTACCTGGGTGTGTAAGGAAAGGTACGAGGAGCATGGGCACGGCTGGATGTGTGAGCAAGGAACGGGCTGCGGGGTGTAAGAATCCAGGTGAAGCATCGACGTTAGACGGGGTAGAGTTTAGAACGACTTATAGCCGAATCAGGCCCTCGGTGCGTGCCGGGCTTCGCATGCCGCGAGAACCAGCGGGGATCCGAACCACGGCGGTTTCGAAAGAACCGCCGTGCGCGATCCACGCTGGGCCTCGCGTGGAACGGCCGCGTCCGGGCTCCACTAGGCGGAGCGGGCAGCTCGATAGGAAGGGTCGTCATGGCGACCACTTTCTATTGAGACGTGCCGGCAGGTCGAGATCGGGACATTGGATGGCTCCACGCCGAAGTGGTGCGTGGGATCTCGGCCCGGGTAAGCCCCCGTCCCTGCCCCGAATGCGGGACGTATCCAGCCGCTGGCACAAAACGACCCGCATTCATTGCTCGGCTGTACGAAGCCGGGCTGTAGATGTGAATTGGCGCACCGAGAGGATGTAATAAGTAGACGGGTGATGAGGTTAGTGGTTTGGCCCCGAAATTAGAAAGAAGCCAAATTTGATGATGGCAGATGAATGGCAAATTTTTGATTTGTTGGATTTAGGTGTGCGAAATTGATAGTAGGACCTCCCCGATGTGGTGGGATGGCAAATCCACCATCCCTCACAGGGGGGGGCAAAGGAGCAATAGTTTATGGGGTGTATGGCAGTGAAAACTAGCCCGGGTGGGTTAGGTTATATTGATAGGGCCCTAGAAGATGACATTAGGTGACGTTAAGTTTAGTTAGTGACTGATACCTGTAGTGGGGACGCAGGTAGATTAGTATGGATGATAATGACGTGGGAGCGCAATAGTTTAAAGGGACGACTGGGAAGCGCAAGTTTCAGAAGGGAGTAGTTAGCTGAGATGATGCCGTGTTTGTGAGAATTGAACAGGTGTGATTGCACAGGTGTGCAACTGGACAGGTGTGTGGTGTGGAGCAGTGTATGAGTAGTGAGTGTGTGGATCAGCGCGAATGCGCTAGGGGAGAGAAGGGTGCAGGTGGCACCAGGTGTGAGAGCACAGGTGTGCAGGTACAGGTGTGTGGAGAGAGTTGGAGTGAGTGGTACGGAGTGGTGTGCATGGTGCGAAGGTGTGGATGGGGGAAGAGTGGACCCCTTTCACGAGTACCCGGGGCGGGTAGTGTAAGTGTTAGGTAGAGGGTGCAGGTAAATTGTGGTTGGATATTGGCATTTGTGGTGCGGTTGCAGAATGGTGTTGTGGATGGGTGCATTAGTGTTGTGGAAATGGCTGGGCGTGTAGCCTGTTAGTGTGTGTAGTTGGTTGGGCACTCCACCACTGTGAGGATGTCGGCCAGGTGAGGCCGCAGGTGGGCTCTGGGAGCCGGTAGAGTTGTGGATGGGGCCCGAGGATCCGGAGGACGGACCCGGGTAGCCCAGTGCCAGAGAGGGCACCGAGTGGGGAGAGTGCCAGAGGGCCTTCCCCAGGTAGTTAGGTTAGGGTAAGGAGCAGGTAAGCTCGGAGGCAACTGCAGTGGTGGAGGTGTGCAGGTGGGTAGACCCACTGGGAGAGGTACACGCCGCAGCCCAGAAATTGTGCGAGGGCACCGGGAGATGAATCGGGGGAGTGAGACCCCAAATTGAAGAGCACCACAGTTTGGCCAATGGGAATTGGTTTTTAGAACCTGTAGTGTAAGAGGGCCAATGGTTTGGCCGGAGAAAGACCCCGGGTAGTGTAAAGTTGTTAAAGTCATTTAGGAAATAGTTAGGATTGAAGAACCTGTCGCACCATACGCAGCCACTTACCTGTGGTGATGATGATGACTCCACACCTGTGTTTTCTTTGTTTTGTTGCAGGAGATGAATCGCTGTGTGGATTTGTGAGACGCATCACGACGTGGATGAGACATTGGGGTGATTCCATCTCTCCCTCCCTAGGAGGGACTGATGATGAATTGGTAATGGCAAATTATGATGTTGAGTTGGAAATGGCAAATTTTGATGAGAGTTGAAAATGGCAAATTTGATTGGTTAGGAGGGAGAGAAGACGAATTTGGTTTATGGGAGGAACGGGGAAGACAGTAGGGATGTTTGTTGATTTGTAAAGTAGATGTTTATGGGTAGTGTTGTGTTTTGTGGATACAGTAAGGGGTAAGGGAGGGGCCATGTAGGTTACCTGGTGGGGGGGGGGGGGGGCGTACGATAGGAACGTACCTGTCTCACCTGGTTCCCATGTGCCCCCAGTGTGCATCACCTTACATTGCGTGCACTTTTGCGCCCTTACCACCTTACTCACTTGTCTGCTTCTTTTGTCTCCCACCTCCGAGGATCTGGCTTTGGGGTAGAGAGAGAGGAGAGAGAGGTGCTGGCTGCGCAGTTGTGGGCCTGCACTTTCGCTGTTTGCTGCCGGGATCGATACACCATATGGACCGCAATGTTTGTGGCCACCCACAATGGACCGCAGTTCGTTTGCGGCCAAGCACCACCCGTTGATGGACCTATGGGTCAACGTGGCACCTATGCCATACAGGTGAACCACTAATAGTTAACACCACTGAAGGCCACACGAAGAGCAAGAGACACCTGCAGGGTTAGGGGTTGTCGAATTTATTTTTATTCCAATGAACAATGGTGACTGCACCGATTGGTGGTGGGGTGGTGCTTTTGATGCTGGGATGGGGTGCTCTGCACGTTATTAAAGGCCGTCGGCCACAGAGCACTCGTGGGTTGGTGTATCGATGCTGGCAAGCGCGCTCTCTCTATGCATAACATCTGCATGTGTTCCTCCAAAGACAGGTCCTGGATCGTAGTGTAAATATCAGCGTAGTCTTGTGTAAATAATGCTCCCTACCGGCTGTATGTTTAGTTTGAGAATGCTTTCCGGATTCGGTTATCCTGTGGGTGTGTTTCTGTGAGGAGAAGGGTGCAACGTCGCAGGGGGACATATTTACTCATTTGTGAATATCTGTAAAACTGTCGCACTCAGGGTAGAGTTAATAGTAGAGGGAACTACATTGCGTGCCACACTAAAGTAGGTAAAAATTTATCGGGTCGGGACGCCCCGAGGGTAGAGAAGGGTGCAATGTTGCGAATATGGAATTTGGCCTCCATATCCGCTTGTAAATATTCCCCTATTTTCTCCAATACTCCCCAACTTTCCCCAATCCCCCATTCCCTAGTCCCATTGCATGTAAATAACAATCAGTAGAGCCGACCTTCCCCTTATTCCCCCATTAAATGTCGTGCCCAGGTCCACCGCACCACACGTAGACAACTTTCGGACATCTTCCTAGTTATTCTTATTCTATGTCAGTTAAGGCCTCGTCTCCATTAATTATGACTCTTCGTTGCACCAGAATGTGATTATATGGCATCAGTAGTGAGTTTAGGACCTTTCCCATACCTCCTTCCATCTTCTTCCCCAACAATTACAACAACAACAGAGGAGATGGCGGCGGAGCGGGGGAGGATGCGTCCTCACACCGGCTCGATTAGCGCCATTGACCACGCGCTCCACGGGGTTACCACGGAGGGGCTGGCTGTCAGCTCCTCCTCAAGGGCGGAGCCTGGTAACCCCCCGCACCCAATGAGAAGCAACGTGCCGATTCCACGAGGCGGAGCTAACGAGCCGAGGGCGTGTCACTCCCCGCCGGATATACGCGGCCACGCGCCGGATGTGACGTCAGATGCGCCCCCAGCTGGAGAAAGAACGTTGCCTACGACCGCTGAGAGGAAGAGAACCCGCCTGAGAAAGAACGTCACCTCTGAGCGCTGCGACGAGACCTCCCCGCATCTCTGGACCGAACCGTGTACCCTGCTTTGAGCCAAGAGTGCACCTTGAGCCATCGATACCCGCTTTCCTGCCATCAACCCCCGTGTGAGTCAGCCGTTGTCCCGTTTGTCTGTCGTCTGTCCGGGGTTAATATAAGATTGTGTCTAAGTGCTTGTCTTTCTATGTTGTACCTCTCGTCCCTGTAATCTGACCTTCCGTAACGAATATAATCTCCTCCGGAGGTCTTGAGAACCGTATCCCTGGTGTCGTCATTTTATAACCCAGCCGGGTGTCTTCTTTTTCTTATTGAGCCAGCGTGGCGCGGCTTCGTCAACGTTCGAGTACAATCGGGTAATTTGTGCGGACACGACGGCCATTCCGCTCGGCCCACCTTAATATCAGTCGTGTCTGTAACAATATATATAAATATATATATATATATACATATATATATATATATATATATATATATATATACATATAGATGGAGAGCACGCCGGGCCACATATGTGTGTGTGTGTGTGTGTGTATATATATATATATATATATATATATATATATATATATATATATATATATATATATATATATATATATGTCACGCTACCAGATTATTGTACCAGATGCGCTAAACATCTACTGCGTATAAACGCCGTTGAAAGGCGGCGCCGCGTGTTTCACCATTTTCGCTTCCGGATTGATCATTTATCAGCAATAAACCGCCGGAAATATACCTTTATTGGACACAGTTTCGTCTTATATTTCACCCACCGACGGAAAAATATACGATCTTTCGTTCTATGACAGTGGCATTACCTGTTATGACCGTTGAAGCCTGAATTTTGCTTCGTACTCGACGGTCATTTTCTGCGATTCCGCGGCAACAGTCGCCTGGTGGCGCGCTAGTCGCTACACGTGTTTGTTTTGGATTTCCGGGAAGTTTGGGCCGGTGTTGACCTTGGTTGGGTACATTGTCGGGAAATTTATCGAATTTATGACTTCAGTTGACTATGGATTCGCAAGGCTCCGTTTCTTCAGTGGTTTCTGCATCTGGACGTGACTGGCTTGATTTGATTCTACCCGCACCCAAATTGTATGTGGAAAATGACGTCGAGGACCTCAAGTAGACGGTGAAAACCTATTTCGATTATGCTGACACTGACCCCGAGAGTGAAACCGATCAACAAAGGGATCCCGCTTGATCGGCAGTGGTACCTCTATGAAAACGTGCGGCCATACTGCCCTCGGGAGACCGCTGACCTCGTCTGTCCCCTGCCAACGGAGCCAAAGCCTGCTGCTGCTGCACAGCAACCAGGGCCATCTGGTGACTCTGCTGCTGTTGGTGGCAAGCGTGCCAGGCCAACCTGCTCTCACTGTAAGCCGGCCGGCCATCGCAGAAGCAACAGGGGTGTTGTGACCTGTCCACTACTTATATGACAATCTGATTCATTTTGTTGACTCATGACTAAAAATGATTGAGACAGTCATTATAGTTTGTGCAATTGATAAGACCTGTGCATGCTGCTCAGTGCTGTGCATCCAGTGTGCATGATATTTTATTCATATACTAGACAAAGAATATCGTTTACTGAACAATGCTGTACTTGTATGTACTTTGTGAATTAGGCTCACAAGACAATGACTTGACCTTTGAATCACACTTCTGGCAGCCAACTTAATATCCCGTGGGGTTTTCAAGTGCAAGTAGTATGATGCCACATGCATTTATTGTCCTTCATGGATAAGTCAAGCCTTGTGTACATACTTCTTGTAAATGGTGCTTCACCAAACATGTGTGTGAAAATTCTATACATGTAGGCCTACTCGTCATTTTGCCTTGATATTTTGGCATGACAGCTTGGGCTAGCGTACAGATGGGGGGGTTGGGGGGGGGCGAGGATTTACAGTATTTGTGCACAGTTGCAATGCAGATTATGCTTGAAGATTCAATGCAGATAATTATGCTTGAAGATTCAATGCTAGGTGTTGGGCTCCCTGGTGTTGGGCTAGCGGCGAGGGTGCCGGCTTAGGATCCTAGGATCCTGGGTTCGAATCCCGGTCGATTGCTGAATTAACGTCAGGGGGGTTGACTCAGCCTGTCATCCTTCCGAGGTCGGCTAATTGAGTACCAGTTCACTGGTAATTCCCTGTTTGTCGTTAAAGGCGGCAAAAAGGGTTGGCGTCAGGAAGGGCATCCGGCCGTAAAACATTGCTTCAAAAAGGGGACCGAAAAACAACAACAACCACGGTTCCCGAAAAAGGCCAACCCCCGCTTGCGGGGAAAAATGGCCTCTAAAGGTGGTTTTAAAAAATTTTTTTTATTCAATGCAGATTATCCTGCACATAATAAATACAGCAGTAGTAGAAGAAACATGAGCGTGTTTGTTTCCCATAAATTCCAATTAAAATCAGTGCTGGTCAGAACTTATTTGATAGGAAAAAGTGAAAAATACAGAATATTGGCAAGGTGCCAAAAAAATTTGGCACTCGGCCAATAACTCTTATGGTACTTTTATTTACTTTACTTGTCCAACATCATGCTTGAAAAAAACCTTTAGAACCCTAGAAATTGATTCTGAATGTAAATTAATGGTTGGTATTCTTTGCGAAATTTTCTAGATTTCCTGGCATGAAAAGTTGAAAAACTTGACATTTTGGGTAACACATGAATATTTAAATTTTTGTTTTCATGCATTTGTAATTGCCCAATTTGACAAACCCTGCTATTTTATGGAGGTACAGGGTTGGTACTTTAATGCTGCAGGTAGAACTCTAAATCCATAATTTGAGCATCTAGTACAAGAATCTAGTAGCGTGACATACATACACACACACACACACACACACACACACACACACACACACACACACACACACACACACACACACACACACACACACACACACACACACACACATATATATTGTAACGAATTTGAGAAAGTGTAAAGAATGTGAGAATTATGGTTTTGTTGTGTGGAAATGTCACCCTCCGTAATGTAAAGAAAGGTCGAAGCTCGTCCTCTTAGTTAATTCCATAAACCTACACGCAGGGCACCATATATCCTTTTAAATAGTTATTCCCTTATTCTATGTAGTTTAAGACTGTGTTTCCCAATAGTTTGACTCTTCATTGCACCGAATTAAATAAGAATAGGTCCCATCTGCAAAGTGTCAGGTTTGGATGGTTTTCGCTGCAAATGGACTCCATTGAGCACGCGGTCGGTTGGAAGAAGAAAGGCGTGTCTCCACCTCGTCATAGAGGGGAGGAGTGAGCCAGCCCCGAACAACCAACCAGGTATAAGGGGTTTGGCTTGAGAGGGCGGAGAGAGAACAATCTGGGAGGTTCGCAAAGGTTCAAGGGTGGGGCTTATATAACCCACGGGAGATGCCCCCACCAGAGATGCGCTGGAGATGAGCAGATGAGTCCAAGCCGCCGTGATACGTGCCGCGCTGCAGGAAATACAGACCGAGGCAACGCAAGGAAGCGCGCGACGCAGCAGTGCGGAGAAAGGAACTTCGCCCGTGCAGTTTGGGACCGCGGGAGTTCGCACGACCGCGGCTCGGCTTTTTGACGGCGGTGCCTTCCGGCCCGACCGTGCCCAGTCCCCGCTGAACCTTCCTTGCCTCTCAAAGCCATCTACCCCAAGCCATTCATTCCTGCCTGCATTCCCCCGTGTAAGTGTGAATGTTCGTCTGTCGTACACGTTGTCCTGGGGTTTATTAATTAAGACTGTTAATAGGTAAGCTAATGATTTCACTGTGTCTCCTGCTCCTTCCATTTCCCTGTATATAACCTTGACTGCTCTTTTTGCTTTGGCTTGTGTAAATAATTAATAAATCCTGTTATCCCTCCGTACTTCTTCTTCATTCTCGTTCGGTCGCTTTAGTGGTTTCAATATTGAGTGTACGTGGCGCGATTCGGCCAACGTTCAGGATCGGGTTTAGTGAAGGCTAATGACTCGAACTTCGGGTTGCTAAAAACCGCTCGGCAACTAGACCATCCAAACCGGGGTTCGAGCGGTACTCGTCTCCCTAGTCTGCGGAGGGACGGATAAAGGTATTCGGGATAAACCCTGGACCCATAACCCTGTTCCGTTCCATCCCGCGGGATAGCGTTACAAGTGCCAGGAGCGGAGACGGTCAGCTTAACAAGACAAGGGACTAAGCACCCCTTGCTAAGGGGGAAGAGCCGTACTCCGTATCCGTAACAATATATATATATATATATATATATTGTTACGGATACGGAGTACGGCTCTTCCCCCTTAGCAAGGGGTGCTTAGTCCCTTGTCTTGTTAAGCTGACCGTCTCCGCTCCTGGCACTTGTAACGCTATCCCGCGGGATGGAACGGAACAGGGTTATGGGTCCAGGGTTTATCCCGAATACCTTTATCCGTCCCTCCGCAGACTAGGGAGACGAGTACCGCTCGAATATATATATATGCTTTCTCCTTATTTCTCCTTATTTCTCTCCTTGTGTGTATATATATATATATATATATATATATATATATATATATATATATATATATAAATAAAACATATATAAATAAAACACAGCTTGTGTGTGTGTGTGTGTGTGTGTGTGTGTGTGTAATGTTACCGATAGACTCCTAAACGGAGAGGCTTACGTGCTTGATATTTGACATAGACATGGCCATTGAGCCTGGGACGAACATGGCCGAACTCAAAATATTTGACGATCCATATTTTTTATTCATATTTACCTCAGCGCATTTCAGCGAAGTACCCGCTAATCTCAGCCGGTTCCAGAGCAGCTCGCTGATTCGCTCAGAGCGATCACGTGATGTTCCATTCCCGCCGCCAGACTGATTCGCTCAGAGCGATCACGTGATGTTCCATCCCGTCACACGTTTTTTCACCTTTTATGCGATCGTGTTTTGTATCGATTTTGTGCGATATGAATTAAATGTCTTTGAAACAGCTGTGAAACGTCTTTCCACAACCCTTCCGTAACCGATTGGAGCAGTTTATTGCCGCACAAAACGAGATCCGCGAAGCGAGTTGGTCGAGTCGTGCTGACCAAGATGGCGACACGGCGGCTTCACTTTTCACGGAGTATGAGCGTTCTATATATTTTCAATTCAGTGCGCCCGTGATTTGTGGCATAGACATGACCATTGGGCCTTCACGGTGTAATTTGTGCGAGGCTTTTGTCCGAATGAGCTTTGAGTCGAGAGGGCGAATGTACGGGTTGGGAATGTACGGGTCTCCCTTCCCCCGCCCGGCAACGCCGGTACTGGAGGACGTCACAGGATCGGTGAGTCTCCAAAAACCGCTTCGTGCTGTTGCGAATATGCAGGACTATGTCCGATTGTTGTGCTGCTCTCCGACCATGAGAACTGCAACGTCATTGTTGACTGGCAACGTCATTGATATATATACTGAAACGCAAAAGAAACTTACCACCTTTGAAACCTTTAAATATCAGCAATAACACTG
>NC_136261.1:106874079-106947037 GCF_964187855.1 Myxine glutinosa | reverse complement strand
ACTGCGTGTAGTAAATGTGTGAACTTATTTGTGGACAATAGTGTCCTCACTGTCAGACAAAACGGTCACGGATGGTCACTTGAACCTTCAATGGTCACTTCATAGCACAGCTGTTGAACAGCCGTTTTGACTGTCAGTGATTAGCCAAGGGGTACGGGATGATTTTAATGAGCTGCACGCGATGTCTTGATATTGGCTTTAAAAAGGCCAGTGCAAAATGGGCATTTTGACCGAAAAATTTGACCATTTTGACCAACTTCAAAAAGACCGAAAACGCAAAAGAAACTTACCACCTTTGAAACCTTTAAATATCAACAATAACACTGCATGTAGTAAATGTGTGAACTTATTTGTGGACAATGGTGTCCTCACTGTCAGACAAAACGGTCACGGATGGTCACTTGAACCTTCAATGGTCACTTCATAGCACAGCTGTTGAACAGCCGTTTTGACTGTCAGTGATTAGCCAAGGGGTACGGGATGATTTTAATGAGCTGCACGTGATGTCTTGATATTGGCTTTAAAAAGGCCAGTGCAAAATGGGCATTTTGACCGAAACATTTGACCATTTTGACCAACTTCAAAAAGACCGAAAACGCAAAAGAAACTTACCACTTGTTTGAAATGTAATAAAATTGTAACAGTTCAAAATAAAACAAACCAACAATTGCTAATTGAAACATTGGCATTTTATTGATGACGTCAAGTTTTTGACCAAGATACACCATCTCATCAGTTTGTTCTACAGTACAGAACAGCACAGGGTGCAATGTCAGTCCCCTTTCAATAGCGTGTGTGGCCACCATTGTTTTTGACACAGGCAGTGCATCGTCGGCGTATACTGCCTACCAGTCTTTGGATGGATTGCTGCTGGATTCTGTCCTACTCAGTCCTCAATGTCTGAAGCAGCTCTGCCCGTGTCCTGGCCCTGCCAACTACGCGTCTCCCAAGCTCATCCCACAGGTGCTCCATGGGATTCAGGTCAGGGGAGAGTGCAGGCCACTGCATGGTGTTGATGTTCTCGCCTTGGAGAAATGCAGTGGTAAAGCGAGCAGCAGGGGGACGAGCGTTGTCATGCTGAAAGTTTCTCAGTTCTGGGTGGTCTCAGGTCTCAGTTCTGGGTATTTAAAGGTTTCAAAGGTGGTAAGTTTCTTTTGCGTTTTCGGTCCTTTTGAAGTTGGTCAAAATGGTCAAATTTTTCAGTCAAAATGCCCATTTTGCACTGGCCTTTTTAAAGCCAATATCAAGACATCACGTGCAGCTCATTAAAATCATCCCGTACCCCTTGGCTAATCACTGACAGTCAAAACGGCTGTTCAACAGCTGTGCTATGAAGTGACCATTGAAGGTTCAAGTGACCATCCGTGACCGTTTTGTCTGACAGTGAGGACACTATTGTCCACAAATAAGTTCACACATTTACTACACGCAGTGTTATTGTTGATATTTAAAGGTTTCAAAGGTGGTAAGTTTCTTTTGCGTTTTCGGTCTTTTTGAAGTTGGTCAAAATGGTCAAATGTTTCGGTCAAAATGCCCATTTTGCACTGGCCTTTTTAAAGCCAATATCAAGACATCACGTGCAGCTCATTAAAATCATCCCGTACCCCTTGGCTAATCACTGACAGTCAAAACGGCTGTTCAACAGCTGTGCTATGAAGTGACCATTGAAGGTTCAAGTGACCATCCATGACCGTTTTGTCTGACAGTGAGGACACTATTGTCCACAAATAAGTTCACACATTTACTACACGCAGTGTTATTGTTGATATTTAAAGGTTTCAAAGGTGGTAAGTTTCTTTTGCGTTTCAGTATATATATATATATATATATATATATATATATACCCCTCCCCTTCTCCCCTCCCCCTCCATTTTCCCATCCCCCTCCCTTTTCCCCCTCCCTCTCCCTTTTCCCCCTCCCTTTTCCCCCTCCCCCTCCCTTTTCCCCCTCCCCCCTCCCTTTTCCCCCTCCCCCTCCCCCTTCCCCCTCCACCCTACCCCTCCCCCCTTCCCCCTCCCCCCACCCCAAATAAGTATATATTTGTAGGTATATTGATATAACTATCTATTAATACAACAAAAGTATATCGCACAAACATGTTGGTCAATAAAAAAATGGGTACGTAAAAACAAAAAGGGAGCTCTGTCTACTGTAACTCCATGGCTTGCAAAAGCAGCCTGTATAACGTTCATCAAGTGGTGGTTAATCATATTCAAAAAGGGTGTTATAACACACCCAAACTTCCCCGGCCTTGTGACTAATTAAGGTATTTCTGACTTATTGTGTAGAACCCTCGCCAAGCAGCTTAAGCACTCCAGCAAGCACTCCAACAAAATGGTGATAAGGAACGGCTGGCTTGGCAAGTGATAGCAAGCTGATTGTTTCTGGTTGAAATGGCTGAGGAATTTTAAAAACAGATCGCAGATGCAGTGGAGTGACACCCTATCCCATGGAAGTATGAATCAAGTTAAAAATTATTATTAAGTTAAATAAATTTAAAAAATAACCCCAGACGGAGAATGACAGCCTCGCTTAAATAAATGAATATATACACTTGATTATAAAAATCGCCAGATATGGTAAATTTTTTCAGATTTCACTCCAGATTTGGACATTTATTTTGTTTACAGCATCCAATTCTCATATCCGAATCCAGAATTTAATGATATGCTTCAATTAATGTAATGATTAATCGATCGTGTTTCCAAGGCAAGGCACGTTTGAATAGGCCAAAACAAAATGGCGGCTTAATAACCCAGCGAGTGGCTGTGGGCTGACCAAAATGGCGGGCCGCCACATTGGTAAGGCTTTTTCAGGGTTTTTTATGACGACCTCATTAATCATCTTCAAAAAGGGTGTTATAACACATCCAAACACCCAGTTTTCATCACTGCAATCTGTTGGAGGTCCAGGTGTATGCATGCAAAGTTTGGGGGTGCGAGGTTTCATGGTTTTGGAGTTATGGAGGAGACAGAGAGACGGATGGACACTGCCTTTTATTATTATAGATATATGGGAGTGGAGGCAGGGCAAATGCTAATACGTCAAACAATAGGGGAGCGATGACATACCATTGACAATGATGGTGAGAAGACAGTCAAAAAGTGGCTGCAACCTTTGGTGTCCACTGGTCACGATCTTGTGAAACACCTGCAGATCCGAAAGGTGTTCAAGGATGCCATAATATCAACATCAGAGAGGATAATATGCTAATAAAAAGGATGTGTAAATGTTATGTGCTCACAATAATAAGGAGGTCGGCATGCGTGCCAGTGAAAACGGGCACATCCATGGGCACACGGACAGCATAGGGCTTGTTCAATCGCACGCCAAAATTCCGCTCACCACTCAGCAGCAGCAACAGAAAGATTCCAATATGCATGAGACCCACACATGCTGATCAAGCGCACATGCAAACATTAGAGTCGTGCTTCTCACAAATAAATAAGAACATGTCCTTTTCATCATTCTCAACATACTACCATCTGCCTTCAGTATGGTCTCGAAAACAGATGTCAGGCCTCAACTCAGAGGTGTCATAATTGCCTCCAAGCATGTTTAATAAATAAACTCGAACAGCATAAAGACAACTGTTTAAAAGAAGGCTCACCTTCAATAAATAACAATAGCAATGAGTTTCCTTTTTGAATATGAAGGGGTTAAAAAGTTTCTCTTTTCAAAATGTTTCAAAGCTAAAAACATTGTATTAGTGGGATGGGCCACAGCATCACATCAGTATTTCCTGGATTCTGTAACATCTAAAGATCTCAATATTGTTGGCATCTCCCGCAATGATTGTGAAGCCCGTTGCTCTCACATTGCAGACAGGTTGGTGGTTTCTCCGTTTCACACCAGCTCTCCTTCGGTCTAGCTACCTCCACTCTTTCGGGCTACTAACCCTCCCCAGCTACTCCAGGATGCTCACAATCTTCCGGCAAACACTTCCTGCTTGTTTCAATGTTTCCTGCATGCTACTGCCATCTCAAATTTATTTTACATCTACATGTTTTTTTATTAATAGTAGATTATATAGTAGATGTACTGTATATGTAACAACCCATAACACACACATTATGTAACATTTTGATGTGGGGGATTCACATTTATGTGCAAGTACCGTGAAATGGGGTGAATAGGGACAGCAAGGTGAATAGGGACACAAACTGAAAAAAGTTCGGAAACTTTTTTCGCTGAAAATTGATAACCATACTGATTTGTTGATATTTGGGTTGAAAGTGTTCTCTTGTTTTTTTAAAAAGCAACTTATAGTCCCTATTAACCCCATACATGGGTTAAATATGAATAAATAGGATTTTTATGGCTGTCCCTATTCACCCCGTTTTACGAGTGAATAGGGACCGTCAGTAATACAAAAAAAAATTATTATCAAGAAATAGGGACAGTTTGGAGAAACTTTTTTTTTCATTGGCACCGTGGTTTATATTATGGGTGCATATTATGTGCATCCATCTGAGCTATCAATTTAGCAATAAGTTGGAAACTCAGGATTGTTTCTTGATTATTATTTTTTTGTATTAGTGACTGTCCCTATTCACCCGTAAAACGGGGTGAAATGTGTGTGAAATGTGTGTGAAATGTGTGTGAAATGTGCATTACATAATGTGTGTGAAAATGTTTTCGAACTTTTTTTCAGTTTGTGTCCCTATTCACCCCATTTCACGGTACCGTATTTAACGCAAAAACCCTGCGGCCTATACGTTAAATTGGTTTCAAAAATACCAACTGCGGGGTATACTCGTGTGTGGGTTATACGGTATTTCACCATACAGCATTGTGACATAACCACAGGAGGGCAAAGTTAAATGATCAAGGTGTTGCAAATAGAGGAAGTTTTTTGTTTTTTTTTGCAATTATAATTGTAATATCATTATTTCCAGTTCTTTCGCATATAAATCTAATTTGAAAGCTATTGAAGATACTGGTAAGTCGTCTTCTGTAAAGGCCACAAAGTCATCATCTTCTGTGTCACTATGAAATAGCTGAAACAGCTCGGAGTTGGCAAAGTTTGGGGGGGGGGGTGTTAATATAAAATTCAGGGTAGTATTTATACATTTCTGATGGAGGAGCAGCATGGTTTCAGTCGCATTGGTAGCGGAATCCATGCTAGATTTTAATACATCAAGGCAGTGAACCTTAATTATTACAACACTTTGTCAAGATATTCATTTTTATGTCAATTGGTTATTTACCGCAGTTGCACTGTAATTCAAAATAGCCGTTTGTTGGCCCTTGAGAACAAAGCCGTGTTGGCTGCTGGAAATATGGAGATCGCGTATCTCCCAGTTATGTGGAGAGAAAAGCCGGGTGTGTTCAGTTACCAAGCAGCCAGCTAGCGCTTGCCAAGCCAGCCGATCCTTATAAGCGATTTCAAATTGAGTGCTTGCTTGAGTGCTTAAGCCAATTGCCGAGTGCTCTATAATAAACTTGGTAACTGAACACACTGCTGGCTTGTGGGGGTATACTCTGGGCAGATTATACATGCCTGAAATTTTCCTGGAGCACTTATTCACCAGGTGCGATGTATACCAGGGGGCGGGTTATTTGCCTGAAAATATGGACTCAAAAATAGAACTGAATCGCCTCGCCATTTCGGAATTGTTACAATGTAAGCAAAAAAGAAAAACTCTTGGCTGAAAAAAAAATCAAACAATTTTGAGGCCAAAGGCAGAAATGTATCAATTGTTGTATGTCTGGCATATTTGTAGATATGGATTCTGCATGAATGTTTCTTTCCCAGAGGACCCAGAGGACCCAGAGCTAGGGAGGGGAGGAGGATGAGGGCAGAGGTGGTTGTTGGTGGGAAGGAAATGACAAAATAAATAGATTTGGAATGTGGATAAAACTTCGAAAAACCATGAGGAAGCTGAAATCTTATAAACTCTGCCATTGAAGGTGGATGGAGGTTATATTTTCACCTGTTTGTCTCTGGCTCTCTTGTCTTATAGGTGAGCAGGATATCTCGAAGTTATAGACGGATTTGGATGAAGCAGATTGGGTATGTGACAATGATGAATTCATTAGATTTTGGTGAAAATCCAGATACAAGAGTTTTTATATTTTTCAAGTGACTTTTCACAATGGAGAGATAGGGCCAAAACAATATATAAAATTATATTTCAAAAAGTTGTGGATGGATTGTGACAAAATTTGGTGGATGAGTTGAGAAGGTGACAAGAACAAGCAGATTCAATTTTTGGTGGGATAAAAAACGTAAGCTGTTCAGCCTAGTGGAGGCATGCGCTCTACCGAGTACCGTTCTAGTTTATTAACGCACAGGTTGTAAACCTGGTGCGTTATAGCGTTTGCCTGGGAATTTCGGGCGCTCAAAAGTGAAGCTAGTTTCTGTCACCCATTTCTGTCGCTCATTTCTGTCGCTCAGATGTGTAAACATGACGTCATCAAATCTATATTTATAGGATAGGTTATAGGAGATATATATGTTATAGGATAGGAATATAGGACCCAAATGACCCAGAGGACCCAAATGACCCAGAGGACCCAAATGACCCAGAGGACCCAAATGACCCAGAGGACCCAAATGACCCAGAGGACCCAAATGACCCAGAGGACCCAAATGACCCAGAGGGCCCAAATGACCCAGAGGACCCAAATGACCCAGAGGACCCAAATGACCCAAATGACCCAGAGGACCCAAATGACCCAGAGGACCCAAATGACCCAGAGGACCCAAATGACCCAAATGACCCAAATGACCCAGAGGACCCAAATGACCCAGAGGACCCAAATGACCCAAATGACCCAGAGGACCCAAATGACCCAGAGGACCCAAATGACCCAGAGGACCCAAATGACCCAGAGGACCCAAATGACCCAGAGGACCCAAATGACCCAGAGGACCCAAATGACCCAGAGGACCCAAATGACCCAAATGACCCAGAGGACCCAAATGACCCAAATGACCCAGAGGACCCAAATGACCCAGAGGACCCAAATGACCCAGAGGACCCAGAGGACCCAAATGACCCAGATGACCCAAATGACCCAGAGGACCCAAATGACCCAGAGGACCCAAATGACCCAGAGGACCCAAATGACCCAGAGGACCCAGAGGACCCAAATGACCCAGAGGACCCAAATGACCCAGAGGACCCAAATGACCCAGAGGACCCAAATGACCCAGAGGACCCAAATGACCCAGAGGACCCAAATGACCCAGAGGACCCAAATGACCCAAATGACCCAAATGACCCAGAGGACCCAGAGGACCCAGATGACCCAAATGACCCAGAGGACCCAAATGACCCAGAGGACCCAAATGACCCAGAGGACCCAAATGACCCAGAGGACCCAAATGACCCAGAGGACCCAAATGACCCAAATGACCCAAATGACCCAGAGGACCCAAATGACCCAGAGGACCCAAATGACCCAGAGGACCCAGAGGACCCAAATGACCCAAATGACCCAAATGACCCAGAGGACCCAAATGACCCAAATGACCCAAATGACCCAGAGGACCCAAATGACCCAGAGGACCCAAATGACCCAGAGGACCCAAATGACCCAGAGGACCCAAATGACCCAAATGACCCAGAGGACCCAAATGACCCAGAGGACCCAAATGACCCAGAGGACCCAAATGACCCAGAGGACCCAAATGACCCAGAGGACCCAGAGGACCCAAATGACCCAGAGGACCCAAATGACCCAGAGGACCCAAATGACCCAGAGGACCCAAATGACCCAGAGGACCCAAATGACCCAGAGGACCCAGAGGACCCAAATGACCCAGAGGACCCAAATGACCCAGAGGACCCAAATGACCCAAATGACCCAGAGGACCCAAATGACCCAGAGGACCCAAATGACCCAGAGGACCCAAATGACCCAGAGGACCCAAATGACCCAGAGGACCCAAATGACCCAGAGGACCCAGAGGACCCAAATGACCCAGAGGACCCAAATGACCCAGAGGACCCAAATGACCCAGAGGACCCAAATGACCCAGAGGACCCAGATGACCCAAATGACCCAGAGGACCCAAATGACCCAGAGGACCCAAATGACCCAGAGGACCCAGAGGACCCAAATGACCCAGAGGACCCAAATGACCCAGAGGACCCAGAGGACCCAGAGGACCCAAATGACCCAGAGGACCCAAATGACCCAGAGGACCCAGAGGACCCAAATGACCCAGAGGACCCAAATGACCCAGAGGACCCAAAGGACCCAAATGACCCAAATGACCCAGAGGACCCAAATGACCCAGAGGACCCAAATGACCCAGAGGACCCAAATGACCCAGAGGACCCAAATGACCCAGAGGACCCAAATGACCCAGAGGACCCAAATGACCCAGAGGACCCAAATGACCCAGAGGACCCAAATTCTATGTATGTTTCTATGATGATGTATGTTTTGGTGAAAGTACATAATGTGAATACTAGTAGCAATTTTACAAAAACCATGGCATAATTTCAAATCTTGACCCGAGATGATAATTATGCTACATCATAATTTCCATGTGCCAACCTGGGCGGAATCCAAGTGGATTCACTTGACTTGTTAATGTTTCAAATGAAGAGCAATTGCAATGGATTCTCAGTGTTTTCCTGACAAGTAAAACTTTTTTGCAAATTATGTTATAAAAATTTGTTATAAACAAATTTGCAAAATTATGTTAATTATGTTACAAATATGTTATATTGCTTGGATCTTGGAGACGGCGTGAAGCTGGAAGGTGTGAAAACATTTTGCTACCTCGGAGACATGCTGAATGGAGAAGGTGGATCAGACTCGGCAACGGTTGCGAGAGTGAGATGTGCATGGAAGAAGTTTCGGGAACTGAGTGGCATGCTGATGATGAGGGGAGTGTCGTTGAAGCTGAAGGGAAAGGTGTATGCTGCATGTGTGAGAAGTGTTATGATTTATGGGAGCGAGACATGGGTAATGAACGTAGAGCTGCAACGAAGGTTGGAAAGGGTGGAAATGCGAATGGTTCGACGGATGTGCGGAGTATCGTTGAGAGAGAGGAAGACAAATGATGAATTGCGAAAGATGATGGGAATAGAGCCTGTGATTGATGCTGTGAAGAGGAACAGGTTGAGATGGTTTGGTCATGTGTTGAGGAAGGATGAAAGTGACTGGTTGAGAAGAGTGATGGAAATGAATGTAGAAGGAAGTAGAGGATGGGGAAGACCGAGAAAGACTTGGCTAAAGATGGTGGAAGAAGAAATGCGGGCAAGGGGGTTAACAAGGAGAGATGCAGAAAATAGGGCAAAATGGAGAAGATCGTCATGGGGACCGCAAGGCTAACCCCCGCTCTAGCAGGGAAAATGGCCTTTAAAATGCATGTTGTGTTGTGTTTGTTATAAACTCCACACAACAAAGGTTTTGTTTGTATCAAAAACAATTACCATTTCAGTTTCCATTTTCAAAAATATTTTATGAACTGTATTCATATTTTTAAGCTGTGATGCCACTTCAATATTTGGCTGTCTGTCCATCAAAATGAAGAAGAAGAGCCTTTAAATCTGAAATTTAATTTGAAAAGGTTTCAAAGGGTAATTCTAAGGGATTCTAAAGAGTAATTCTGAAGGGCAATTCTAAAGGGCAATTCTAAAGGGCAATTATAAAGGTTAATTTGAAAGGGTGATTCTAAAGGGTGATTTGAAAGAGTAATTCTCGTGGGTTCTAAAGGGTAATTATAAAGGGTGATTTGAAAGGGTAATTCTAGTGGGTTCTAAAGGGTAATTCTAAAGGGTAATTCTAAGTGTTCTAAAGGGTCATTCTAATGGGTTTCGTTCGTTTAAAGGCCTTGCCTACTTCATATGAAAAATGCCAAACTGAACCGCTTCCTTCGGACACAGGTGCGATTTTTTGTATGAGGTGAGGCTGTCCATTTTTGGTTTATTACTATAAAGACTATATAGGATACAATGGTGGCATACTCGTGAGAACACGAGGCTAGGATGCCAGAGATTGTAGGTTATAAAATCAGCTGAAGTCAGCAGTATTAAGGATTTCGTTTCTAGTCTTCAGGAAGTCAAGCCTTGCCTCAGAAGAATTGCCACGTCACTATTGGATCGGCAATAAAAACCCAGCCAGCTCATTAACCACCTTTACAATGGGACTTAATGTCTATAACACCTCGTCTAATCTACATGTGATCCTTGTCCACTCATTGTGGTTCACTCCGATTCCATTCCCATGTTGTGAGATATCATTGTTAATGACTCTAGGCCTTAACCTACTCCTGTAGTTTCATTTTGGAATGATGGCAAATTATTGGAACTAGTAATCCGTTCATCGTTTTTAAAGTTAAAGCTTGTCTGCCAGAAACATGTACCAAAACCAGGCACAATCAAATACGTAAATGAAAAGGTGACAACTTACATTGATCAGCACGAGCATCACTGAGGTAATAGAGGATCGGAACGAGAACATCCAAAACTTCACTGCTTTTTAGCACATAAAAGAGGAATTTCTGCAGAGGAAAGGCGAGTGAGATTTAAAAAAAAAATAGTGGTGAGGAACAAGTATAGCCATCATTATTCAAGTATAGCCTCGCTACCCAACTATATAGCCATCATTATTCATCAATGTCATCCTACCTTGTTGTGATCAGCAATCTTCCAGAGGAGCACCAGCAACTCCTGGTGAAAGTTGATCTTTTTGGTCGAGTTAGGCAGGTAAGTCTGCATGAGCGGGTTGTTGAGTAAGTTGCCTAGGCCCTTGAGGGTGAAATGGAAGTCCTGCATAGATAATGTCAAATTAGTTATACTACTTTGGAGATGCCAACTGTGACCAGATGCTTTTTGCAGACTTGTGTTCCTATCCAAATGATCATCAAGATATGCCTATTTGTCCGAGTATATACAAACAAACATCTTCATGCCATGGGAAAGTTTATAATCCACTCCAGATGTTGAGTGAAAATACAGAACATAAAGTGAAACTGTCAAACTATTAAAGCTTTAACGATGATAGACGAGAAGGAATCAAATGTTAGAATGCTAAATGCACCATCTCCATTTCTCCCGAACATCACCACACCTACTATTTATCTCAATTGTAAATACTTCACAAAAAGGGGACAATGACATGTTTGCCAAACATGGTCCTCACCTCCTCACGATGAATACGTGAGAGGTAGTTCACAAACAGATTCCTGGGTCCAGCAGCCTGAAAAAGGAATTGATCAACACTGCATCAGTTAAGACAGTTGTGGTTTAAAGCACAAGTATTTAAAATACAGGTATGCAAGGCCGTATTATTTTGGTACTAGTAAAAAGCCCGTCAAAAATGACGTGTTGGAACAGTTTCTTCGACAGTGCAGCTTCATGAGCGTGCTAAAGTCTGAGGCCTCAGCTTAGTGTCAGATGTGCATATATCTTTCTAAAATAAATTATTAGACATCATACGGATGTAAATGAACACCAGTTTTAATCTGCGTGCGTTGCACATCACATGCAGCGAATTTTACCTCCCTGTGCCTTGTATTTATTGTCATTAAAAAAAAACCGCTTCTGTACACCGCCCTTGACGCTCAGTTTGCAAGCCACCGTCTACAATTCCAATAGAAGAGACATAATTATCATTTTATGGAAAATATTTTTCGAGTTTGTTTTATCCTCAAAACAGACCATAGTGAACACACATTCATGTTAAAAGATTGGCCTTTAAAACCTACCCTTATGAAGGGGGACAGACATCTGTACAAACACACAAACTGACAATGTCCTTTATATGGCAGATTGTAAATCTGCAATATCGATAAATGTTAAAGACAATTGTGTAACTGTATACATAAGAAAGATCTAAATCACAAATTTGGTTTGTATTTCAAAAATTGATATAAACTAGAGAGTTCATATAACACGATACCTCACATTCCACGCAGTGTTCAATAATATACAGGAAGGAGGGCCTTGCTGCTTGCAGGGGTTACATTCTTGAAAATGCCCATGAACTGCAAATCCACAAACTTTGAGGGTAATGGGGAAAATAGTTTTAGGGACTTTAACTTTGAAATTTGTCCAAACTGTACCCTTAACATGTTTGGGAATTGTTTTTGTGCTATTTATTTTCATGAATAAAGGAGTTATATTCAGAACATAACATAAAGTTTATTTTCTTGAGTTATTAAGATCATGAAACTTACTTTTAATAATAATGATGATAAACTTGATCCAATAATGCGATGGTGATATTGATGATGTCGCCGATAAAGAAGAGTTGATGGAGGTGATGGTGATGGTGATGATGATGATGATGATAATGGGGGCATGGGGATCCGTGGGGGTTATTGTGTTGACAGCCCATGTTAACTAGGTGAACAAATGTGAAAAATAGTTCGCAAACCCGTGATTATTTGAGCGCTTTGAACGAGCGCATTGACCGCAATCTGCAAACCTTGCCTCAATTAATTCATCGCAATAGAGCGAAACCGCGAAGGGGAAACCCACGAATGGCAATGCCCTCCCACACTTCAATTTCAATAAAATAATGATTTTAAAGATTGTTTTTAAAAATCCAGAAGTTTAGAGCTACTGCAGCATTCTTATTCAACAAACAACTTTATACACTAAGAAAACGACGTTGAGTCACAATTTGGGAGATGAAGGCTTGTTTGATCACTGTAGAATGCAGCATCACTCAGCATCGTACATAGCCATTATGGCAACCTCTTCTTCACCCCAATACACATGCCATGCCCTCTAATACGATACAGTATAATCGATATATAGCATGATTCTTGGAAGTACATTATGAAGGCGATTTGTGTTCTACAGTCTTCAAGTAAATTTAAATAAAGGTTTAAAGAGGTTTTGAGGTGTATAAATAAACAAATTCTGGGTCTTACTGCCGTTTTCTACAATGTCTATTAGATCACCCTATCTAACAAATCACATTAGTTTGTCATGCCTGTTGTTTCTCTCCTTTATAATGTCCTTAAAATAGTACGTTTCCTGTTTGGAATTATTTTGAATTTTGTTTGGCTGCCAGGTAGGCAGACAGAGTAAACCATGTTTTTATTAAATCTCACTCCTCTTTGCACACGTGCAATCAGGACGAATTCAGAGCAAAGATACGGTAAAACGAAAGACTTGCCTTCCCATTCATGCTTTGATTCGTGTTCAAAATATAACATTCAATTTAAATAAGCTGTTCCTCAATCATAAACTGACAATCATAAACTGCCCCATGGAGTCACAGAAGTCTTTTGCTGAAGTTCCATGGCTGGTGAGACAGGTACTGAAATATTTGAATTGAAATATTGAAACTGAAATGAATTGAAATGAAATGAATTGAAATGAATTGAAAATTGAAATGAATTGAAATAAATTGAAATAAATTGAAATATTTTTTGGGTAAACAATTTTTTGGGGTCTGGCCTATTGTAAGCTGCAGTAGGAAGGTCCTCCCCTGGGTCCTGCCCCGGCATGATGACACCACACCTTCGGGCTCGTACAGCCGTCGGAAGGAAAGGGGGGGAAGGGGGCAGCGTTATTGGGCTGTGTGCTGGGCAACCTCATATTATTGACCCTTTCAGAGGTCGCCTCACCTTAACATGCCCAGCCCACACTGGTTCAGGCAGGAAAGGCAGACCACGCAATGCACATAACTTAGATAACCTCTACTACAAACAACATTGCCTTCCAAAAGCGTACAAGAACGGCACAACTTGGCCTAAACACAAAGTCCTTCTAACAGGTAAAAATTTCTATTTCTATATCAATTTCTATATCATATATATATCATACATATCATATAATTTCTATATCAATTTCTATATATTTTATATATCAAAAAATTTCTATATCAATCCTGATCCTATATGAGAACATGATCCATGCTAAGGCCTTGCAAATCAACTACCCTGTATGCCACACACGTAACAATAAGTTTAAAGCAGCTCTTTGAAAAGTTGTGTTTTATACAAGATTACTTATGTATATTTTGATATTGATCTCATAACTTTGATTACCTTTAGCCGATTTGACAAGAATCACACAAGTGGCCTTAAACTAAGCAGTGCAATTTCTCGACTTAATGTGAATAAAAATGATTTTGCTCCTCATATTGTCGAAATTGGAATCGATTTCTTCTGAAACTGTTGTGGAATTAATGTAAATATCTTTCATCAGAATTTAAGCAAATTAATTTTTATCTTCGTTTCTCAGCAGATGGCATCAAGACATCCGTAATTGCTTGCTTGATTAAATACATTGTCTGGAAGGGCAGGCAATATAGTGAACCTTTTCTTTGTGTACTTTAGCAGCAAATGAGCAGGTGATGTCAAACATTCAAGACATACACCTATCATGTAGGTAAGCCTTCAAGTCACATCAGTCAAACCACTTTCTCGTGTCTGCCTTGACTTTTAAGAAAAACATAAGCAACAGGTAAAAAAAAACAAAAAAAACGTGTTCAGAGGACTGGGGAAATAGTCCGAATGGCATACTGAATGAATTCATGACTACACCTTAAAATCTTCAATCATCAGACTATTGAATGAAAAATACAAAGGAAATATCAATCCTGACCTCGGTATCGTCAAGTTGGGGTTCATGGCCATCAACATTTTGGTTACGGGAAGAGTCATCTGCTCCCCCTCCCAAGCCAGCTGGTGAATCCGAGTCAAGGCAGATGAGAAGTACTTGAATGGCCACTTCAACAAGGGGCTCGCGAGAGTCCCCAAAAATCAGGTGGTTGTAAGGAACGCCAAAGCCCACGGGATCATACGCACACACCACGTTGAGTAGGGATGTGAAAAGGGGAAGTGCGTGCCTGGAGAATACACATTTTATTTATATGCACTATAAATACAATATTCCCGGATTTCAAATGTTAGGTGACATTCAAATAAGATAGGGCTGGCAGGATAGCTCGAAGCATGCACACTCGCCTCTAAGCCGTCTAGCCTGGGTTCGAATCCTAACTTAGCTATAAACTGTCAGCCCCGGTGTTTCACAGGCAGGGTAAATCATCAATGTGTGTGCCGTTGTTCGGATGGATGTTAAACAGCCGTCACGTCTGCCAGCATTCGTTGGTGGACATTAAATATCCCAGTGTGTTCTTCACAAAGAGTAGGCAGGCTATCGTCAGCACCACAGCCAAATTCCAAGTTTCTACCCCAACTAATTGAATATCATGCCTGGCTTCATGAAGACGTGGGCCAAGCTTTCCCCGGCTGACCCCACGACAAAAGTTGGGTTAATTGTGGCCATTAACAAGAAGAAGGTGACATTTAAACAAGTAAACAATTTTACACTTCATGATACGTAGTTGCTGAAAGTTCAGTTTACATTCTATGAAAAATAAATAATAAAATTAATTTTTTGGGAGTTGTATCAAATTCAATCTGAGAAAATATCATTAGCCGAGAAGCCCCAAAACTTCAAATGCAACCAAATTGGATTACCGGTACATACATGAAATAATAATAACAAGAAAAAGAGCAACCAGAGATTGCAAACCCTCGCCAGGATGTATTTTCAGTGGTTTTTAAGGCTTTTGTGTTAAAACAAATATGGCGTTCGAACCAGGTGATCGATGACGTCATCATAATTTTTTTTTTATAAACTAATTTATTCTGAGATTATACTCAAGAAATTTCATCTTGATCGGATGAAGTTTTGTACTTGTCGAATTATGACGTCATCATGGAGGCACCTATGATATCATCATTAACATATTTGATTCCCCATGGAGAGTTCTTTACAATGAGCCACGTCTCAATTTTTTCTATTCAGCACTTTCGGAGATATAGAGGTGCAAAGTTTTTCGGTTTTTCCAAGATGGCGGCCGAACCACGTGACCGATGCCGTCATCATTATTATTTTTTTTCTCCACCAGTTCAGACATGGCGCTCAAGAAATTTCATCTTGATTGGATGAAGTTTTGTACTTGTCGAGTTATGACGTCATCATGGAGGCACCTATGACATCATCATTAACATATTATATTCCCCATGGAGAGTTCTTTACAATGAGCCATGTCCCAATTTTTTCTATTCAGCGCTTTCCGAGATATAGAGGTGCAAAGTTTTTCGATTTTTCCAAGATGGCGGCCGAACCACGTGACAAATTACGTCATAAATATCATTAAAAAATTCTACACGTTGAGTTGCACCTATGGTGAAAATTTCCTGTCAATCAGACCAACGGTTGCAGAGAAAATCATATTTATTTTGTGCGGACAAACAGACAAATGAAAAATCGGTCAGAGACCGAGGACTTGCCGGAATGTCCTTTTTTATCGGCCATTTTGGACAAATATGGCGGCCGAACCACGTGACCGATGGTCATTATTTGTTTTCTAAACTAATTTATTCCTTGATGATGCTCAAGAAATTTCATCTTAATCGGATGAAGTTTTGTACGTCGAATTATGACGTCATAATGGAGGAACCTATGACATCATCATTAAAATATTTTATTCCCCATGGAGAGTTCTTTACAATGAGCCATGTCTCAATTTTTTCTATTCAGCACTTTCGGAGATAGAGGTGCAAAGTTTTTCTGTTTTTCCAAGATGGCGGCCGAACCACGTGACCGATGACGTCATCATTATTTTTGTTCTCCACCAGTTTATGCTGACATGTCACTCAAGAAATTGCATCTTGATTGGATGAAGTTTTGTACTTGTCGAATTATAGAATTATGACGTCGTAATGAAGGCCTTGGGCCGAGAGAGTTAAAAATTGGGCACAGTCTATTCAGCGCAAGACAAATGTGTGTAAAGTTTGGCGATTCTATGTGCAACGGTGTAGACGTAGTACTGCGAACAAACAGACAGACAAACAGACAAACCAACCGATCAATATACTTGCCAGAATCTTTTCCGGCAAGTAACAAACAAACAAACAAACAGACAGACTCAAATGCAATACCCTCTCCTCTGGCGAGGGTAATAACAAGAAAAAGAGCAATCAGAGATTGCAAACCCTCGCCAGGATGTATTTTCAGTGGCTTTTTTAAGGCTTTTGTGTTAAAACAAATATGGCGGCCGAACCACGTGACCTATGACGTCATAATTGTCATTAAAAAATTATACAGGTTGAGTTGCACCTATGGTGAAAATTTCCTGTCAATCGGACCAACGGTTGCAGAGAAAATCATATTTATTGTGCGGACAAACAGACAGACAGACAAATGAAAAATCGGTCAGAGACCGAGGACTTGCCGGAATTTACTTTTTTATCGGCCATTTAGGACAAATATGGCGGCCGAACCACGTGACCGATGATGTCATCATGAACATATTTTATTCCCCATGGAGAGTTCTTTACAATGAGCCATGTCTCAATTTTTTATATTGAGCATTTTTGGAGATATGGAGGTGCAACGTTTTTCGGTTTTTCCAAGATGGCGGCCGAACCACGTTACCTCTGACGTCATCATTAACATATTTTATTCCCCATGGAGAGTTCTTTACAATGAGTCACATCTCAATTTTTTCTATTCAGCACTTTGGGAGATATGGAGGTGGTAGGTTTTTCGGTTTTTCCAAGATGGCGGCCGAACTACGTAACTGATGACGTCATCATTAACATATTTTATTCCCCATCAAGAGTTCTTTACAATGAGCCATGTCTCAATTTTTTTCTATTCAGTACTTTCAGAGATATGGAGGTGCAAAGTTTTTAGGTTTTTCCAAGATGGCGGCCGAACCACGTGACTGATGACGTCATCATTAACATATTTTATTCCCCATGGAGAGTTCTTTACAATGAGCCATGTCTCAATTTTTTCTGTTCAGCACTTTCGGAGATATAGAGTTGCAAACTTTTTCCAAGATGGCGGCCGAACCACGTGACCAATGACGTCATCACTAACATTTTATTCCCCATGGAGAGTTCTTTACAATGAGCTCAATTTTTTCTGTTCAGCACTTTTGGAGATATAGTGGTGCAAAATTTTGCCATTTTCCAAGATGGCGGCCGAACCACGTGACTGATGACGTCATCATTAACATATTTTATTACCCATGGAGAGTTCTTTACAATGAGCCATGTCTCAATTTTTTCTGTTCAGCACTTTTGGCGATATAGTGGTGCAAAATTTTGCCGTTTTTCCAAGATGGCGGCCGACCACGTGACATATGACGTCATCATTAACATATTTTATTCCCATGGAGAGTTCTTTCCAATGAGCCATGTCTCAATTTTTTCTGTTCAGCACTTTTGGAGCTTTCGTGGTACAAAGTTTTGCCGTTTTTCCAAGATGGCGGCCGACCACGTGACTGATGACGTCATCATTAACATATTTTATTCCCCATGGAGAGTTCTTTACAATGAGCCATGTCTCAATTTTTTCTGTTCTGCACTTTTGGAGATATAGTGGTGCAAAGTTTTGCCGTTTTTCCAAGATGGCGGCCGACCACGTGACATATGACGTCATCATTAACAGATTGTTTTCCCCATGGAGAGTTCTTTACAATGAGCCATGTCTCAATTTTTTCTGTTCAGTACTTTCGGAGATATAGAGGTGCAAAGTTTTTCGGTTTTTCCAAGATGGCGGCCGAACCACGTCACCGATGACGTCATCAATTGGGCACAGTCTATTCCAGGGCAAGACCAATATGTGTGCAAAGTTTGGCGATTCTAAGTGCAACGGTGTAGACGCAGTGCTGCAAACAGACAGACAGACAGACAAACAGACAAACAGACAAACAGATGAAAAATCGGTCAGAGACCGAGGACTTGCCGGAATGTACTCTTTTATCGACCATTTAAGACAAATATGGCGTCCGAACCACGTGATAGATGACGTCATCATTAACATATATTATTCCCCATGGAGAGTTCTTCACAAAGAGCCATGTCTCAACTTTTTCTATTCAGCACTTTTGGAGATATGGAGGTGCTACGTTTTTCGGTTTTTCCAAGATGGCAGCCGAACCACGTGACCTATGATGTCATCATTAACATATTTTATTCCCCATGGAGAGTTCTTTACAATGAGCCATGTCTCAATTTTTTCTATTCAGCACTTTCAGAGATATGGAGGTGCACAATTTTTCGGTTTTTCCAAGATGGCGGCCGAACCACGTGACATATGACGTCATCATTAACATATTTTATTCCCCATTGAGAGTTCTTTACAATGAGCCATGTCTCAATTTTTTCCATTCTGCACTTTTGGAGATATAGTGGTGCAAAGTTTTCCCATTTTTACAAGATGGCGGCCGAACCACGTGACCGATGGCGTCATCATTAACATATTTTATTCCCCATGGAGAGTTCTTTACAATGAGCCATGTCTCAATTTTTTCTGTTCAGCACTTTTGGAGATTTTGTGGTGCAAAGTTTTGCCGTTTTTCCAAGATGGCGGCCGACCACGTGACTGATGACGTCATCATTAACATATTTTATTCCCCATGGAGAGTTCTTTACAATGAGCCATGTCTCAATTATTTCTGTTCAGCACTTTTGGAGATATAGTGGTGCAAAGTTTTGCCGTTTTTCCAAGATGGCGGCCGACCACGTGACATATGACGTCATCATTAACATATTTTATTCCCCATGGAGAGTTCTTTCCAATGAGCCATGTCTCAATTTTTTCTGTTCAGCACTTTTGGAGATATAGTGGCGCAACGATTTGCCGTTTTTCCAAGATGGCGACCGAACCACGTGACTGATGACGTCATCATTTACATATTTTATTCCCCATAGAGAGTTCTTTACAATGAGCCATGTCTCAATTTTTTCTGTTCAGTACTTTCGGAGATATAGAGGTGCAAATTTATTCGGTTTTTCCAAGATGGCGGCCGAACCACGTCACCGATGACGTCATCATTGGGGCACAGTATATTAGAGGGCAAGACCATTATGTGTGCAAAGTTTGGCGATTCTCCGTGCAACGGTGTAGACGCAGTGCTGCAAACAGACAAACAGACAGACAAACAGACAGACAAACAGACAGACAGACAAACAAACGAACAGATCAACATACTTGCCGGAAAATTTTTCCGGCAAGTAACAAACAAACGGACTCAAATGCAATACCCTCTCCTCTGGCGAGCATAAACATGCATGCACACTTTTCATTGAGGAGAATGTGGGTATAACTGCAATATTTTTTTACAAGTATGCACCTCTCAATAACCTTAAAAATAAAAAATAAACAAGAAAGAGCAATCAGAGATTGCAGGCCCTCGCCAGAATGTGTTTTTAAGTCTTTTGTGTTGAAACAAATATGGCGGCAAAACCACGTGATCGATGAGGTCATCATTTTTTTTATGGCGTAGCTCATCGAGCAAAGCCATCTAGAACAGCGTTTGTCCATCCGTATGTCCCCTCAAACATACATCAATCATAGCTGAGGATCTGGTCACATGACACAGTATTGTGATTACGTCTGATGTCACTATGGTGGTACCGGTGGCTGACTCCACACACCACCGTTTTTATTCCAATTTCGTTCGGGCCGAACATATCGTCGAACCTGTCATATATCACAATCACCATGCTCTACCTTTACTGAAACACAAACAAACCGATTGTTAAAATGACCATCAAATATCGAAAGCATCGGCGTTATGGGTCTTCCAACAATACGGTACGTATAGGCCTGACCTTCAGACCGCTTAGGACAAATTAAGCCAAGGTTTCTTAATACAGTAGTGTATCGTTTCAGTCGTATCATTTCAGTAGCTTCGTTTTCGTAATAATAATAATAATAATAATGTAAATATAACCATAGCACTTTAATCCCAATGTCGTAAATGGAAAGTTGATGGATTTAAGCGGTGTATGGTTCATGAATCAATGATAAGTGGTGTAATCGCAGAAGTAAGGAATTAGCCTCGGTTTTTTTAATAGTAATATCATTTTCGTAATAATGATAACGTTGTAGCGGTTCCCGCTGAATGTACACAATCGCCTTGCACCTGCCAGGACGCGGCCAGGGCGCGATCGCCATGCCGGGCTCGTCCGGACGGGCCCAGAAGCGCCTCTCCTGGGCATGCCCGGACTCGCTGTTCCCGGGCACGCCCGAACCTCCTGGGCACGCCCGGTCTCGTCTTTCCCGGGCATGCCCGCTCTTGCCTTTCCAGGGCTCGCCCAGAGCGCCCGGGCACGCCCAGCCTCGACTTGCCAGGCCGCGTCCAGGACGCCCGGGCATGTCCAGACTCGCCTTTCCAGGGCTCGCCCAGAGCGTCCGGGCATGCCCGCTCTCGCCTTTCCAGGGCTCGCCCAGAGCGCTCGGGCACGCCCAGCCTCGACTTGCCAGGCCGCGTCCAGGACGCCCGGGCATGTCCAGACTCGCCTTTCCAGGACTCGCCCTTGACACCCGGGCATGCCCGGTCTCGGTTTTCCCGGGCAAACGCCCCGGCATAAATGTGTATATATATTGCTGCCCGATAAACGGGCTTGTGAGAATACCTGAGCTGTTTTGTTTCAATGAAGCAACTCGGACGAATTCCGTCTTTGGTCGCGTCAATTCTTTCGACTCGCGTTGGAGCGCAGCTCCTTCAACGTAACGTTAATATTATAAGAAATGTAATCGTAACACTAATCCCTTTGTAGTGACTGCAAAGTTACTAGAGGTTAAAATATATCTTGTGGGAGCTATGCTCGCATGATAAAACCGGACAAAATGAACGACGCCAGGAATGACGTTTCACTGAGCTATTTATTTTCAGCTCACTCGAAAGAACTCAAAAGCACTGAATCAGCCCATCGAACGGGCGGCAATTTATAAGGAAAGTTCAACACACAAAAGCCACGCCTCTCAGGCGGGGCATGGTATGCAAATAGGTAAGCCAAGTGTTCGCCCGGGAAAGGCAAGTCTGGACACACCCGGGCGAGTCCGGACAAGTGACCGCTCGCCGGTTGCGTCATCGGCCGGTGCAAGTTAATTGTGTCATGCTTCCGGTAACCGCTACATGCGCCCCCCCAGAATTAACATGCACCAGGAGAGTCAGTTTGAGGGGGGTCTTGATGACCCGGCCGAAACGACCCCTGGCGATTCGTGTGGGGGTAGTCGGTGGCGTGGCGGTGGATGGTCGGGCGGGGGGGTTGGTTGACGGGGGACGGCCCCGTCGTGGAGGAAGGGCCAACCGTGGAGGTTGGTCGAGGTCCAAATGGGCCGGCTTGAGGCGGTCCACGGAGATGCGGTCCGGCTTGCCGCCGATGTCGATGATGAACGACTTGTCGTCCCTCTTCAGGACCCGGAAAGGTCCATCGTACGGCGGCCGGAGCGGTCCCCAGTGTGCGTCGTGCCGGATAAAAACGTACTCCGCGGTGCGAAGTGCTGGGGGGACATGGGGTTGGGGGCAGCCGTGGTGGGATGTGGTCACGGGGGCAAATCTCCTGCCGGCCTCCTGGAGGACCGAGCGTTGGCGAGCCGCGGACCAGGGGCTGGTGGCGTCAGCGATGAATTCGCCCGGCACGCGCAGTGGCTGGCCGTAGACCAGCTCGGCGGTGGAAGCCTGGAGGTCCTCTTTAGGGGCCGTTCGGAGGCCCAATAGGACCTGCGGGAGCCTGTCGTCGGCCCAACCGTTGTCCTGGAGGCTGGCCCTGAGAGCGGCCTTCATCGAGCGGTAGAACCGCTCGCACAAGCCATTGGCTTGGGGGTGGTAGGCCGTGGTGCGGTGTAGCTTGACCCCCAAGGCCTGGGCGACCGCGCCCCAAAGCTCGGAGGCGAATTGCGGGCCTCTGTCGGAGGAGATGTCCGAAGGCGCGCCAAAACGGGCAATCCAGGTGCCAATGAAGGCCTGCGCCACGTCGGCGGATGTCGTTGATGCCAGTGGGACGGTCTCCGGCCACCTGGTGGTCCTGTCCACCATCGTGAGGAGGTGGGTGAAGCCCCGCGAGGAGGGAAGGGGTCCCACCAGGTCCACATTGACGTGGTCGAAGCGCCGCGCGGGCACGTCGAATGGTGCCAACGGGGCCTGGGTGTGCCGGTGGACCTTCGCGCATTGGCAGGCGACAGGGGCATTGGCCCAGTCACGGACGTCCTTACGGAGCCCGTGCAAGATGAACTTTGCTGCCACGAGCTTCTGTGATGCTTTCCGGCCCGGGTGGGAAAGGCCGTGGAGGGCGTCAAAAATGGGCCGCTGCCATCCGGTGGGCACGATGTGGCGAGGTTGGCCCAGGGAAACGTCGCATAGGAGAACCGTGCCTGTGTCCTCGAAGGGGACGTCGGCCAACCGCAGGCCTGTGTCCGCTGTCCGGAGGGCTTGCACCGTGGGGTCGGCGGTCTGGTTGGCCGCCATGCAGACGAAGTCCACACCCAGGTGGACGGCGTTCGCACCGGACCAGGAGAGGCAATCGGCCACAGCGTTGTCCTTGCCCGCGACGTGCCGGATGTCCGTCGTATATTCGGACACGGCGGAGAGGTGGCGCTGCTGGCAGGCCGACCAAGGCTCCGTAACCTTGGCCATGGCGAAGACCAGGGGTTTGTGGTCCACAAACGCCGTGAACGGGCGGCCCTCTAAAAGATGGCGGAAGTGGCGAACGGCCAGGTAAAAGCCGAGGAGCTCGCGGTCGAAAGCGCTATACTTGCGCTCGTTAGGGCGAACCTGCCGGCTGAAGAAGGCCAGCGGTTGCCAAGCCCCGTTCACCCACTGTTCATGCACGGCGCCCACCGCGTAGTCGGAAGCGTCCGTGGTGAGGGCGATGGGTGCGTCGAGCCCCGGGTGCGCCAGCATGGTCGCGTTGGCGAGGGCCAGCTTAGCGCCCGTGAACGCCGCGTCCATCTCTGTGGTCCAGGCGACGTCGTGCTTGGCCAGCTTGCCCCGGAGGGCTTCGTACAGGGGGTGCATGAGTTGGGCGGCGCGAGGCACGAACCGGTGGTAGAAATTTACCATCCCCAAAAATTCCTGTAGGGCCTTGATGGAGCGGGGGCGTGGGAAACTTGTGACTGCCTCCACCTTTGTAGGCAGCGGGACAGCCCCACGCTTCGTGATGCGGTGTTCCAGGAAGTCGACGGCCGTTACGCCAAACAGGCATTTCGCCGGGTTGATGATGAGGCCGTGCTGGCCGAGGCGCTCAAAAAGCGTGCGCAGGTGGATGAGGTGCTCCGCTCCGCCCGGGAAGTGCTGGCGACGAGAATGTTGTCCAAGTAGACGAAAAGGAAGGTGAGGTTGCGCAGCACGCTGTGCATCAGCCGCTGGAAGGCCTGGGCCGCGTTCTTAAGGCCGAACGGCATGCGAAGGAACTCGAAGAGGCCAAAAGGTGTAATTACCGCCGTCTTCGGCACGTCGGCCGGCCGTCCGCCGCCCGGTTTGGGCACGATGTGCAGGGGCGAGGCCCACGCGCTATTCGAGCGCCGCACAATGCCCAATCGCTCCAGCTCGTCGAATTCCGCCTTCGCCACAGCGAGTTTGGCCGGGTCGAGGCGGTGAGCCCTGGCATAGACCGGTGGACCTGTGGTCGGGATGTGGTGTTCGACGCCGTGCTTGACGGCGACAGCCGAAAACGTCGGCTGCGTGAGGGCGGGAAACTCGGCGAGCAGGCGGGTGAAATCGTCCACGGCCGGGAGCGCGCAGGCTAGCTTGGTCAGAGCGGAGCCGCTCAATGAGCAAGCGAGCGAGCTGAAGGTCTCTGCGTTGATGAGCCAGCGCCATTTGACGTCGACCAAAAGCCCATGCGCGCAAAGAAAATCTGCACCCAGCAAGGCCATGGGCACGTTCGCCGTGATGAAGTCCCACCTGAAGCGCTGGCCCCCGAAGCAGAATGCGACGCTGCGCGAACCGAAGGTGCGGATGGAGGAGCCGTTTGCGGCGACCAAGGCGGGGCCGCAAAGCGCGGCCTGTTTGTCCTGCACCGAGGCGGGTATCACGCTAAGCTGAGTGCCGGTGTCGCACAAAAAACGCCGCCCGGACGCTGTGTCCATGATAAACAGAAGGCTGCCTGAATGGCCGACGCTCATGGCAGGCAGCGAGCGCCGGCCTGGTCGTTTCCCGACCTGCCGAAAGTGCACGGTGGGTGGCACGTTCTGGCCTTCTGCCCGAACCTGGCGTGGTAATAGCACATGGTCCGCTCTGGTGGAGGCACCGGCGGTCGCATCGGGTTCGGTCGACGGGGCGTCGCGGCGGCCGCTGCCGCCAGTGGCGCTGACTCAGCCGGTGGTGGCGCCGTTCGTGGCGCGGGCGTTGCCTCGGTGGGCCCAGGGTTCCAGGCGGCCGCTCCGACGTGTCGCCTGGCCGAGAAAAATTTATCGGCCTCCTTGGCCAGGGCACGAGGGTCCTTGATGGGCGAGTTAGCCAAAGCTAACCATACCTGCCCGGGTAGCTGCCGGAGGAACAGCTCGCGGAAGAGGAAATCCGGGCTGTGGTCGCCGAGTCGAGCCAGCATGTGGTCCATGTGCTCGGATGGACGGGCCTCACCCAGCTCCGGGAGGTCGAGTAGTTGTCGCGAGCGTTCGGTCTCCGTGAGTCCAAACGCACCGAGGAGTAGGCCTTTGAGCGTGCCGTATTTGTCGGCGTTCGGCGGGTTCTGTAGGAAGCTCAGGACCCGGGCCGCGGTGGAGGCGTTAAGCGCGGAGACCACATGGTGGTAGCGCGGTGTCCTCCGTAATGTTCCACAGGGCGAATTGAGAATCCGCTTGGGCGAACCAGACGGCCGCGTGCGATTCCCAAAAGCCCGGGAGCTTCAAAGCTACAGATGACTCCATCGCCATGTTCTTGAAAAGGGGTCACCAATTGTGGGAGATATGCTCGCACGATAAAACCAGACAAAATGAACGACGCCAGGAATGAAGTTTCACTGAGCTATTTATTTTCAGCTCACTCGAAAGAACTCAAAAGCACTGAATCAGCCCATCAAACGGGCGGCAATTTATAAGTAAAGTTCAACACACAAAAGCCACGCCTCTCAGGCGGGGCGTGGTATGCAAATAGGTAAGCCAAGTGTTCGCCCGGGAAAGGCAAGTCTGGACACGCCCGGGCGAGTCCGGACAAGTGACCGCTCGCCGGTTGCGTCATCGGCCGGTGCAAGGTAATTGTGTCATGCTTCCGGTAACCGCTACAATCTTCTATATATTAAAGTAGCGGCAGTTTTGTGTCAAGCTCTGTCATTACGTCTATTTTCAAATAAAGTATCAAACAAGCCCCGCTATACCGTTGTTCGACTTTTGGTCTTGTTTTTCTCCACCAATTTATCCCGAGGTGATGCTCAAGAAATTTAATCGTGATTGGATGAAGTTTTGTACTTGTCAAATTATGACATCATAATGGAGGATCCTATGACTTCATCATTAACAAATGTTATTCCCCATGGAGAGTTCTTTACAATGAGCCATGTCTCAATGTCACAATTTTTTTCAATCAAGCGCTTTCGGAGATATAGAGGTGCAAAGTGTTTCGGTTTTTCCAAGATGGCGCCTGCACCATGTTCATCTATATTCTATATGAATATTTTCAAATGTTTGTGTGTTTGCTTGTGTGTTGTTCTTTCACAGCTGAACTGTAGCAGCTTAAGGCCCCAAATTTTGGGTGTAGGTACTTCAGAATCTGGCCAAGGTTTTACACTACCACACGCTATCCTTGACGGCTGCTTTGAGGACACCAATGGCTACTACAAAGTATATTGGGTTGAAGGGCCAGACAGCACTGCTGCCGACCTGCAGGCAAAAGGGACCCACCATTAAGTCAATAACTCCACCACTTTTCTATGTCCAACACATCCCAAAACCAATGCTGGGAAAAGCTCACCAGCCGATTTGCGCCAGGAATCCCCCCACCCCTCGGGGCAGTGCCAGATAACCCCTGCTAAGGTTAAATATTAAATCCAGAACTTTCCATTTACAACAGCATGTCTCAATTCTTTCAAGTCCTCTTCTTCTTGTTTTTCACAAAGTTTCCTTCCCAAACCCGTCAAACTCACAAACTCTCGATCCATCGACTGTGCCACCTTACCAGCAGCATAACTTTCCTCTGTGCCTTCAATAACCGCTCATTTCATCCCTCATACGTTTGGCTTTGTGTATCGGAAATGGGGATCATGAGAAGTCCAGTCTGCAGAGGTTGCCTGCATACAACCATAAACAACGCTTCATGTCAATTAATGGTTTCAAATCCCTCCTCGTTAGTAACCTCCCTCTCGTCATCTGCATGCCAACGTCCTCCGAATCCCACCCCTTCTCTTTCTGGACTTGGCAACAACCAACTTTGTGCTAATGCCTCCTGTTCTTCCTCTGCTCCAATTGGCTCATCTGAGCATGAGCTTGTGAGAGTAAACATCTCTTTGGCTATTCTCAGAGAGTCCTCTCAGCAGCAGCAAATCTGGCAGTTCATTCAGGTTGACTGACCCCATTTCACTTCAGAATTGGTCTTGTATTTCTTCTGCCCTTGATATCAATTTGGCCTGGGAATAGTTTCACAGAAACCTACTCTCTCTCATGCACAGATTCATCCCATCTTGTCTTCAGTTATTCTACCCTTCCTACCAACAACGGTACAATTAATCATGCAGTGAGGCAGTTGCCTTGAAACAACCTGCCTTCTCTTCCTGGAAGGCAAATGTGACCAAAGACAATCTCAGATCATTCCACAAAGCCCACAATAATTGTGTGTCCACTCTCAGGAAAGCCAGAAAACGACACCTGTCCAACATCAAGATTGAACTTTCAAACTGGTCTCCCTCCTCCAAAACCTGGTGGCACCTTGGTAAGTCCATTTATGATGTATGCTCCCCCTCCCTTTCCTCACTTCAAAGGGCATCGCAGTCCATTCTGCTCATGAGAAGCCCAAATTCCTCAATTCTGTTTTTGCTTCCAAATATTGTGTTCCCAAGCCCTCTCCCACTCATTGGACCCACGCTACCCAGTCACACCCAGCTGCTTTTGGATTCTGCATCTTTTGCACCTGAGAAAGTGGAGAAGTTTCTGACAACTCTCAACTCTCGTTCTGCAAATGGACCGGACAACATCAGGTCACACACTGTAAAAAAAATGTTCTGCTGCTCTTGCACATCCTCTTTCTGCTATGTTCATCCTATCGTTTGCACAAGGTCATCCTCCATCTGCTAGGAAGTCAGCCAACATCACTGCATTACATAAACATGGGAGAAAAAAAACTGATCCCCTTAACTACTGACCTATCAGCTAAGTCATGGAATCTATCATCGCAGTGTATATTAAATCCTTCCTTTCCTCCAAAGTTTAGCCTCATCTCAAACCATCAGTTCGGATTCAGACCCAGTCATTTTACATTGGACTTGCTGCTTCTGTTCTCCCAAAAATGGATGGCGGCCCTTAATGTCAGACATGAGATCAGGGCTGTCCTTCTAGCTCGAGTATTCAATACAGTCCGGCACCCTGCCTTTTAAAAGATAGTCTACCCAGTACCCAACTGTATAGCCATCTATATACTTCATCTCCAAACTCTCTGCCTATGCCGTATGGCATTCAAACCTATCTCCACACATGGCTTACAAACTTCCTCTACTCTCAGAACCAATGCATGGCTCTCAACGGGATCCTCTCATCTTCTCTCCCTGTTGAGGCTGGAGTGCCCCCAGGTAGTCTTCGGGGACCCGTCCTATTCCTAATCTGAAAGGATATTTGACTCTCTGGAAAATCCCCTTCATGTCTTTGCTGATAACTTCCTCCTCTGTCGTCCTTCATCCTTCACATCCCTCATCCTTCAGGTGGGCAAGCAGCCTCTTTCCCCACTACAGACCTTGATATAATTTCAAGCTAGTCAAACACTTGGCATATGTCTTTCCATCCTGACAAATATCACACTCTCACTCTGTCTCTCCAAAAAGAACGTCTGGTGAACCCTCCCATTTACTTCCTTAACAACCCTCTTAAAGTTCAATCTCTCAAACGTTTGGGCCTCACGATGAAACATGATCCTTCTTGGACAACCCACATGTCGAAATTGGCTTCCAAGGGCAGTGCTAACTGGGCATCCTCCATCATGCAAAGTGGGCACATCTGAACTTTTATTGGCCTACAAGCCTTCAATCCGCAGCTTAATGGGGTAGTGCTCTCCCCTTTGGGTTGCCGCCACTGCCCTACACCTGCCTTATCTCCCATTCCATCTTTTTCACCCCTGCCCTACACCTTTCACAAAGATGTATCCATCTTTTTCACATTCCCCTCTCCCCCCACCTACATTTTGTTTCTCTCAACCTTTGAGAAAGTTTTCTCTCAAACCCTCAACCTTGCTGTTGGTTAATGCGTCTCTGTCTGTCTGTCTGTCTGTCTCTCTCACTCCCTCTGTCTTGTTATTTTCGTTCTGTTGCTTCCTAATCAGTTCTGCATTCTTCCTACTGCTCGAGCCTCGACACTGTACAAAAAACAACTCCAACCATTACAGAAGGTATTTCAGGCTCTTTTCACAACCGCAGTTATAGATTTTCCCTTTCTGGCAATAAATTGCCTGGAAGTGTTATTTAATATTTGGGATAAACTCCCTCTTCATACTGTTCAAGGCCGCCATATTCAAATGTTGGGGAGCGTGGGTCAACAACGTGGGTGGTATTTGGTGGTATTCAAAATTCAAAATTCAAATTTGGTGGTATTCAACAACGTGGGTGGTATTCAAAAGGTCAACAACGTGGGTGGTATTTCTAAAATCGTCAATTTTCATCCGAATGACTTGAAATTTGAAGAGGATTTGCATATTTTGTTATTGAATTCAACCGCCAATTATTTTTAGAGTCCAATTTTTTTAGGGATTTCGCAAGTCTCGTGCTGTGCATGATGTCTTTCTTGTTTGTTTGTCTGTTTGTCACAATTTTGTCCACACTTTTCAATCAATCATTGGAATTTTTTTGTGTGTGTAAGTGACCGGCCAAGGACAGCAACGCACATTTTTGGTCAGGATCCGGATCCGAATCTGCGAATTTTTACCATTGAGAGATTGTGTTGAAAACTATAACTTGGTGGACAGGTTGAGTGTTTGACATGGAATAATTGATTCCATTTTGATGAAGATCCGAATCTGGATCCGGACATGAGAATTTTTATTTTTTAAAAAGTAATTGTTCATCTATGAGAGCTGGGGCTAAAATCTATTTTTTAAAGCTCCAAATTATTGCCCTTACTACTGTTGGGAAGGCAATGGCAAACCACCCAGTATAATCCTTGCTCAGGAAGCTGCTTTGGAGGCACCAACGCTTTGTGAAGAGTACGGTACATCAGAGGGAAAGAGTCTTGCTCAAAATAAGCAAAAATTAAAAGGGTTCCTTCACTAGAATCAATTACAACTCTCATGATGCATTACACGTCCAGTGCATTTTTACACACAGGGAACTGATATTACCAAACACTGATATTTCATCTTTAGCATGTAATAAAAGACACATTCAATAAAATTACATGTTTTGTTCTACACAGGAATTCAACCAGTTATTATAATGCTTCAGAAGTGCACAATAAAAATGCAATGATTGTATTTAGTACACACACTCTCAATCTGATTCCACCACACCTCAACTTCATGTAAAGACTGAACTGTACATCATGCATCATTCTGGATGTCCCACTCCACTCTATTGCATTCCATTCCATTCACATACGCAATATATAGATGGCCCCAAAGGAAGATTTCTGTCAATTTGGATAAAAATCCCACCATTGGTTCATGGTACGAGCTTGCGGGAATAACTCTGGGCTCACTTAAAATGTTAGAATGAAACAGCACGAGCATTTTCAATGAGTTTTCTTATATACCAGGCCTGCCCAAAAAAAAAAGGATTCGATGGGAAAAAGTTAAGACTTTTCCAACCTGTTCTCAGCAGAGCAGAAGAAGGTCACCCAGGGGTTTCCAAGGCTTGCATCATTGGAGGGCGCCTTGTAGATAGCTTCAGAAAAGCATGTCAGCAGCAGTTTCAGCAACTCCGTGCTACCAACAATTCAAAGCACAAGTTAGATGTGTATCACCCTCTGCCCAGCAGCTATGTTCAATCAACCATGAAAAAGAGAAAAGAGCAAGAAATTAAATGGCTGGTAATCAAAAAAATGAGCAGAACGATGAGAGAATAAAGATTTTATGAACGGAATAACAAACATGAATGGCTTTCCAATATTTCCATTCATCAGCGATGCCAATACATACCGATTGGAATCATGCAGGTAGTTGTGCGGAGGCGAGTGCGCAAATCCGACACCAGCTTCCCAGATGTACTCACAGCTGTCTACAGCTGAGACCTCCTCTGCCGTGTCCTGAGGAGTTTACAACGGTAATAATAAGCACATTGTATGGTGCAGTATTACATTTTTCTAAATAACAAAAACAAACTGGCAAGTACAGTAAAATCTCATAGAGCAAAATTATATGGGGATTGGCCTATTCCAGGTCATTAAATAATATCTGCACATCTTAAATATGACCTATCCCTCAAAATTCCCCCTTCCCCTTACTTATAGAAGAGCAAGTTATAACTGATAGTGGAACACAGACAAGGGAATGAATCAACAGGAAGAGGAGAGGGAGGGAAGGAACTAAAGCTAGCATGTAAAATGGTTGTTAGGAAAGAGTAATGAGGGTAATAAATATTATGGATCAGAATTGGGGATGACAAGAGTGGTGGGGCACTGCTTGCACTGGTGGGGCACTGCACTGCACTGCTTAATTGATTATTGGGTAAAGTCCAAGAACGTTGTTTCCCAAACTGGGAGGGGGGGGGGAGGAGGAAGGGGACTCCCTTCTGGGGTGCGAGGCAGCCATAGGGAAGGCATGAGGTAATGTGAAAAAATTCATTTTTAATGTCGATTTTGGCTTAATTATGTAATTATTTTATATTAATCCTGTTCATTATATAATAGCAGACATGGATTTGTCCCCCCCATTGGAGGAAGACCCTCTCGTGCTCAGGCTGTTGGTGCTCCTATGGTTGGCAGCGAGTGCCCGGAAGCATTGATGGAAAGGGGGTGGCAATCATATGTGTGGGAAAATTGCACGCTTGGTCAGGGTCGCCCAGATAGCTCAGATGGCAGAGCACTGGTGCGGTTTTCCAGAGGACCTGGGTTCGATTCCCGTTCTGGGCATGTGATTTTCCCCACATACATCAATTTAATTTTGAAAGTTGCATATTCCCTACAATCACAAGCTGATAAATCCATACACAAATAAGCAATGAAATGATGACAGTCCTCACCACACCATTCTGCGGTATCAAATGCACAGTGAAGTCTGGACAGAACAGCAAATCAGCGATGGCAAGAAGCAACACCTCAGCGAGTGGACGAGCCCCTTCCTCACCATCCTCACCCACAGGTTCACCTTCACTCTAAGACAAACAGACATACATTAATCCTATTTCCAGATTTCTGTCTTTGTAAGATGGTTTTACATTTCTGAATAAAAGCCTCCACCCCCATTACTTCTTCCCTTCCTTCAAACCTTCACACGACTGGGTAAAGAAGACCAGAAGAAGCCAGTCCAGTCAGGGTCTTCAAATACATATGGCAAGACTCGTATGAGCAGGCGAGTTGCATTCAACACCACCTGTCGCTCACGGTTACCTTGACTGCCTGTTGCTGCTCCTGTTGCAAGCTTTTCGACTGCCTACAAAGTGGAGCAAGTCAGAGGAAACAGACGAGGACATAATAATAGGATATAAACTTTAGACAAGGGGGATGATGAAAAACTTGGATGTTGTATTATGGAGAAACGGGGAAATGCAGTATGTCATTCAATTCCAAGGAAGTTCATGCCAATATACTGATATGCAACAACAACACTATTTTCAGTATTACTTCAGAATGACATGTTGAGCCAAAACATAAACACCAGCTTGCTTTAAGCATTATGTTTGAAGCTAACACCTTAAAGCAGAGAGTGGCCAAGTTTGATGGGGACTCCTCACGCACAGCTCGGATCTCAGCGGCTGGGACCAGCGCAAACACATCTTGTACAGGTGTGGAGGCATCTGCCCAGAACTGGTCCCAGAATCCATCATCTGCCGCCTCCACTGGCTGTACGGACAAACAAAATGATATTTATACACTTTAAAACTTGTAAGAGGTAGCATAAAGCAAGGCTCTCCTTGACAGCCAGAGTGCCAACATCTCTTCCAAGAAAAGTGGAAACTTTTCGCATATAAAGTGAGCGGTCCGCTTATCAAGGACATTTACGTAAACGTTCCAATGACACTATACAAGGGGCCAATGGAATGGCTCATAGGGAGCAAACCCACCTTTGAGATGTTGAGTCTGGGTTCCATTACCACTACAAACTGTTGCCCTGGTGCTTTGCAGGCAGGGCGTCAGATGGGACGTCAAGCCGGGGTCCTGCCTGGCAGAATTTTCTGGGGATGTTGAAGTGTCTTTTGCAAACAGTAGGCCGTTGTGTGCTGGCTCCTGAGCCAAACTCCAGACCCTGCCCTAAAGAGCAGTAGGGCTTCATGACGGTTGCCTTATAGCGGTACTTGCCGGGTTGTGAAGATTCAGAGTGGCTAGGCCTCCGATGAGCTGACAGGATAGCCTTAAAGGTATCCACACTTGCCTCTGAGCTGTCTTGCCTGGATTGGAATCTCAGGCCAGCTATAAACTGTCATCCTGGTGCCTTGCAGGCAGGGCAAGGCATCAATGTTTGTGCCATCCTTTCAACAGCCATTAAACTGGGTGTCCCATCTTCCAGCATTAGTTGGTGAATGTTGAAGATCACACAGAGTCCTTCACGAAGTCGCCGAGTTATCGCCCACACCATGACCAAATTCCAAATTCCTGCCCTGACTGACTGACTGACTGACTGACTGCTGGGAAGGCAACTTGAGCAGCACCAAATCTCTGTCAAGAGTATATATTGCACATGTCATCTCATCTGCCATCCTATATTACACAACATATTGTCAGTTGTTTTTCCTGCTGCAGTGAGTTCGTTTTCCATTTTTGTCTATCTATATTCTATATACATTTACAGTAAGTCGTAAGTCGTTGATCCATCCGTTAAAGAACAGATTTGTTTTGGGATGATCCGTGTCCGCACGGAAAGCACCCTGTTTCTGTCGTGGGGACTCGAACTGCCAATTGGGTGCCAGGTGTGGGGGAGAACCAGCACGTCGCTTAGCCGGCCCAGACGTTCCACCAGAGCATGGTCACACCTGCCTCTCCCTCCCCGTAGTCCCTCCACTCTCACCTCACAGCATGAAATCTTCTACAGGGTTTTTCAAAAAAAGTGATACAACTTTAAACGTTTATTTACAAAGAAACAGAAACCTCAGGGATGTGAATCAAACATTTCTTGAAAGCTTATGACATGGTATTTTCTATCACTGATTGCTATTGCAGTAAGTAACTGCTAGAGTTAGTGAGAGGCCAAGGTCTGAAATTGGCATTTACGCAAAATCCTTGTAATCGATGTTCTCGATGTGTGCCCCTCCGCGGTTCAGACAGGCATTGATCCTGACTCCAAAGTTCTGTCCATCTTTCCTATAGGTCTCATGTGGCACTGCCTGGAGGTAATCTGAAACCTCCTACATCAGATCATCCAGTGTGGCAGGGCGGTTGACGTAGACAGAATGGTACCCAGGGCAACGAGGCGGTTTCTGAAGATCTGTTGCAGGAAAGTGATGGTGTCACCAGCTGTATGCAGGGGTGCACCATCCTGCATAAACCAGGTCATGCTGAGCTGGTTTGGGGTGACCTTTTAGGCTAGATCATTATGGAACTGCTGGAGCACATCCCGGTAGCGAACACCATTGATCGTCACCATTCTCAAACCAGCAAGACCCGAGCATTCTCCATCTGGCATTGAAGGTGCAGAAGCATGTGACGGTAGGCCCTTTCAGGTACCTCTCAGTGATCTCCTCAGGTGGTTCTGCCCCCCAGAAAATGTTGTTGTGGTTGTTGATTTCGTCTCATACCACAGAGCCACCACTTTTGTCTTCTGCTCCACGGTCAATGGCATAGTTGAGCTACGGAGCTAGAAATCCCAGGGAACAAATACCACGATAACACCACCAAACACTCAAAAGGAAAACGGTATAGGTAAAAAAAAACAAAGAAATGGCAGGAAGTCAAAGTTGTATCAATCTTTTTGAAACACCCTGTATTTGTGTACATACATTATTTCAATCGTGTTCTGTATTAGGCCATGGGCCACATATGGTCCACGAGCATCCCCCCCACCTCTAAACCAAACCAACTTTTTTTGAAGCCCAGAGGCATACTAAACACGATTCCAAATGTTACCAAGAAAAATTTAGGGATGGTCATCAAAGGAGGAGCGACCAAGCGACCAAGCGACATCAAAAATTTTGATCATCAAAGGAGGAGCGACCAAGAAGCCTCCAGACTGGAAACAGTTCCTGTCAAATGACGAGAACAAACTTCAATTTATCCAGATGTTGCTCAGGTTGTGGAGAACGGATGAGTATGCCTCAAAGCTTCATGGACGAAACGTGATACTGATATGTGATGGGGTGCCACATAAGCTGACATCTGAAGATGGGACAACAACTTCATCACACTTATTAGATTCGATGACCTCATCACAAGAAGAAACAGACTCGAGGATTATACTCTACTGTGAGTATGCTCAAAGCAAGAACTTCAACTATGTGCGAGTGAAAAGTCCTGACACAGACGTCTTCTTCATTCTATTGCACTATGCACACCGACTGGCTGATATCACAGTCCTCTTTGACACAGGAACAGGGAATAAAAAGAAGCTGATCAATATCTCAGAACTGGCCCATAACTACTCCCACGAATACTGCACGGCTCTCATGGCTCTGCATGCCTTTTGCGGCTGTGATACAACAAGTGCATTCAGAGGGATAGGAAAAGTAAAGCCTATGAAAACACTGCTGAAAATCCCTCGATATGTTCCAGTGTTGGCACAGCTGGGTGATACTTGGGACATTCCTTCACAGCTTCTGGATGACCTTGAAGCCTTCACATGTGCCATCTATGGTAGACCAAGGGTTTTAAAAGTGGATGACCTGCGACTCCTCAGGATAAATGAGCTATGTGCTCGTGATGAGATACTAACGCCTTCACAAAACATCGACATGGCCACTTTACCTCCCTGTAGAAGAAGCTTGCTTCAGCACATTGCGCGAGTCAACTATCAAGTGGGAATCTGGAAACGAGCACATATCCCTAAACCTGATGTTCCGCTGGCACACAATGGCCACGGATGGACACAAACAGACGAGCATCTCGAACCTCTGTGGTATGACGGAACTATGTTGCCTGCACAACTCTCGGATCTAGCCCGTACCGTTGCTCCTGGTACAGTCAACGACGACGATAACGACGACGACGACGATGATGATGATGATGCACTCATGGCTGAGAACAGTACCCTGGATGGAGATGAAACAGACAGTGACATAGAATGAACACTAAATCATGTTTATCCATGTTTCAAATTTGTCTATAATGTAATTGATTAACCAGATGTGTTCCTGTGTTTTATGTTATATTTGATATGTATAATTCAAAATGAAATGTCTGTGTGTCTGTGACCGCCGATGGCTGTGGGCACCACACCCGGGCAAACGGCTTATTGGTGGGTGTGTGTGTGTGTGTGTGTGTGTGTGTAGGTGTGTGTGTTTAGGGGTGTGTGTGTGTGTGGTTTTTTTAGTATTGTGTGTGTAACAAACATGTTTAGCAGAATATGTGTACATTCTCTTTGTCAAAGCTTTGAGGGTTAAGCGATTTTTGGCACTATGTGATGGCCATATTGGATAGAGTCACAACTATTGATTAAAATAAATAAACATGTTTGCTTAGTATCTTGTATTCTCAACAAAAGAAATTTAAAATCAGTTTAGTATATATGCATATAAAAACGTTATGTAATATAGGTATTGCTGTGCAACTGGATTGTTAATATAGTACATGTTAACGTTCCAAAACGTTGAATCTAAAACATTCAAATGGCTGTTATTTCAGATTGGCTCTTGTTAGAAAAAATATGAAGGTATCGCCTGAAAGCAAATGTAATACACGATGAAGAGATTAATACAACATTGAAAAGTTTCCATGTAAATAAATGTTAAAAAATCTGATTGTGAAATAAATACCAATATTTCATTGAAGAAGCAGTCGCGGGTTGAATTATTGTGTTCCGCAGAGCTGTTTATTTAACTAGTTGTCCCAATAGTTTCATTTACCACATATTCAAAAAGAACAGCTCATAATCTTTCATTTGGTATATCATATATTGAAATAGGAGCTATTTGAGGCCTCTGGTGGAAGATTATAATCAGTAGTCAAAGTTCGGTCGACGTCGGAGAGCGTCGGCATAATTATGAGGGTACCCTACTTTGTTGAGCCGAAATGGGCATTGCATCCCTAAATTTTTCTTGGTAACATTTGGAATCGTGTTTAGTATGCCTCTGGGCTTCAAAAAAAGTTGGTTTGGTTTAGAGGTGGGGGGGATGCTCGTGGACCATATGTGGCCCATGGCCTATATCGATTTGTCTAATTTTCGTTTCAAATATGTACTTAAGTGAAGGTTAAGTTACGTTAAGGGACAAAAAAATTTTCCCTGGCAACACATCTCCCCATTATAACACTATATGGGAAAATAGATAATGTACAGCACAGTATACCGTGTGTTTCGTATAACGTGGGCAGCTTTTAGGAATTCATCCACGACATAAATCGGTGACTTGCTATATTTGAACGCTTGTTTACGATTTTCTTATAATTCATCGTATTATCAGTGAAACACAGGCAGTATGTGCATGCCACTCACAATGGTCAGCAGGTTTCATCCTCTTTCAATTGGTTTGTCTCCAACATTTGAATTATTGCTTTTTTTTTCTTCTTTTTTTCTTTTTTTTATACGAAGGATTTCTTTGTGCAGGATAAAAAGGACAAATTGCCATGAAAAGTACACGTGAATGGGAAACATACCATTCCAGGCATGTCTGTGTTGTATTTGTGTACATGTCATCTAGCTCTAACCAGTTTAAATATAAAGCAGATATGTGATCGAGAGAAAGTCAATAGAAAATAAAAATAGGAGCACAGTGCCAGTAATGATTAAATTGCTCCCCCAGCTCTCTCTGTGCTCTGTCCCCCCAATATTCCTACAGGTCACACAAGATATGCCAGCAACCCTCTTATGGTTAAACTGCCAAAATCTAAGCTCTCTGCTCACCTCCGCTCTTTCATTCCCCTTTGCTCCTGCCTCTGGAACAAACTCCCCCACTCCCTTCAATCTCACTCCTCCCTCCAGGTCTTTAAAACAGCTGTTAACCACCATCTCTTATCCTCCCCCATTCAAAACATTGATCTTTTCTACCCCCGCTAATTCACCCCAGATACCCTTGTTCAAAATTCCAACTTCTTTCCTGGAAGTCCTTGCAGTATCCATATGTTTTATACCTCTCCCACCTCCCCCCAAGCCCGCTCCCTCCCACAGCTCTCTCGATGTCCCTGCTCTCAAATGTTGCATTTATGTCCTTCCCCCTCTCTCCCCATCTTGTCTACCGTTCCTCTTATTTTTTGTTTTATGTGTCGGTTTGACTTTTTGTGCGATTTATGTTAGTTCTTTCACGAGCCTCGATCTTGTATACAAAAAACAAACAAACAAAAAACAATTATCAATTTTGATCTGCAAAATGCACAAGGATGAAAATAGTAAAATATTTTCATATTGGGGGGTGTTGGGGGGGGCTTTACAAAATGAAGAACAAAAGCGAGTAGTACAAATGTTGCAAAACAAATGCAGATAGGCCTTGCGTGCTCGCGTGCTCTCACAACCAGCCACAACAGCTCTCCAATACAACTATTGGGGACGCTTCTTCACAGTGGTTGTCCTCTCCCTCCCCTCCCAATGCAAGTCGGGGGCCAAATCTTCCCCAATCTTCTCTGTTGACCGGATTCGTCAGGGCAGCACGGTCACGGCCAGAGTGCCGATCGGTCGTCACAGCTTACAATGCCTTCCATGCGCAGTCTAATAACATAAGCTGTTACGAATGTGGGCTTGGCCTCCATTGACTCTCACTATACACTTCTGGATGTAGTTGAAGCCGAAGCCATAAAGTCAAAGGTTATCAGCATGTTCTCTCGACTTACCCCCACTTTTTGAAAAAAATAAAACATGGGAGGATATTGTAATCGGCTCCGTCTGTCTATCCGTCACGCCATCTTCTCCGAAACGCTTGTGCAGAAATGCACCAAGCTTGGTAGTTATGATCACCACATGGCAAGAACAGTATCATTTTTAGCTCAGGCCTCTGGGGTGGAGTCAACAACAACACAACAACATGCATTTTAAGGCCATTTTCCCTGCAAGAGCGGGGGTTAGCCTTGCGGTCCTCATGACAATCTTCTCCATTTTGCCCTATTTTCTGCATCTCTCCTTGTTAACCCCCTTGCCCGCATTTGTTCCTCCACCATCTTTAGCCAAGTCTTTCTCGGTCTTCCCCGTCCTCTACTTCCTTCTACATTCATTTCCATCACTCTTCTCAACCAGTCACTTTCATCCTTCCTCAACACATGACCAAACCATCTCAACCTGTTCCTCTTCACAGCATCAATCACAGGCTCTATTCCCATCATCTTTCGCAATTCATCATTTGTCTTCCTCTCTCTCAACGATACTCCGCACATCCGTCGAACCATTCACATTTCCAGCCTTTCCAACCTTCGTTGCTGCTCTACGTTCATTACCCATGTCTCGCTCCCATAAATCATAACACTTCTCACACATGCAGCATACACCTTCCGTCTATCCGTCACGCTATCTTCTCCGAAACGCTTGTGCAGAAATGCACCAAGCTTGGTAGTTATGATCACCACATGGCAAGAACAGTATCATTTTTAGCTCAGGCCTCTGGGGTGGTCAAAATATCAAATAACGAAAAATGCAATTACCGGCACATTTCAAAACGAAATCTTGCATATTAGTGTAGCAGCATAGCAAACCTGTTGTGCATTTTGTGATACAAGCACCAAATTTGGCACAAATGTACATTAATATGTTGCGAACATTTTCAGATATTGGGCCACTTGAAATTCTCTCTTTATGTCCGCCATATTGGATTTCAAAATGGCCGCCACTTGAAATCTACATTTGCTATTATCTCTGGACGTAATGCAGCTATTGACTTGATTCTGGTATCTAAATGTATGTTTTTGGGGGCAAGGAATCCAATGGTACCAATTTCAACTTAATATTATCTATCACAGTCTGTTATATAATTTTATTTGGAAATTATCTAGGCAAATATTGGATTCAACACAATACTTTGAAAAGAATGTCTTAGTTCTGTAAATGTCTTAGGTATAATACTGACATGCTACATGGTCTAGTATTTGAGGCTAGGTGTACTGGTATCTGAGGCTAGGTATATACCGGTACTGAAGATACGTGTACATAAACAGTGTCATGTTAACAAGTTCAGCATTGCCACAAGTACATGTATGTTGTTGACTCATCGTCATGTGCAGTCCCCTTCACACACACAGAGGGCTGTGCACTGAAGGGCAGCCTTTTTGCACTTGCAGCGCCTCACACACCCTTTCTTGCACTTGCAAGAAACCAGCTCAATGCAGCTGTGAGCTGCCTCAGTTAGCCTGGTCCAGTAAGGTGTGTACTGTCCTTCTCCAGTCCTTGACCAACCCCAGTTGGTTGGTGGAGGGAGCTCTGGTGCTGGCAGCAGTATCTGACCCCACACATATCCACCTTGATACACTGCCCTCTTGACATGTTCCTCCAGAGCTGCCTTCGTTGGAGGGATGAGCTGCACATTGTTCTTCCTTGCGAAGAGTTTCCTCCTGGCCTTGTCAATGTCTGTGCATTTGCTGGTTCGATCATACAACAGGATCACGAACCTCTCGATGATGCGCATTGCATCGTCTGGTATGTCACGAGGTGCAGAGGACAGCAGCAGCAGCGCCTCAGTGAGTTCTGGCAGTACCGTCCAGACTGCCCACGCAGTGTTCTTGCCATGTCTATGAAAACTAGACACAGTGTCGCATCCAGTTAGAGCGTGGAACATTGGCAGTGCACGAGCCTTCTCTCGTCCCAATCCAGCTGCTATTTCGTGTGCTGCTAGGTATCGGAAACTCTGGCCTGTTCCGAATGCCAGCCACAGTTTGTCTTCTGGTTGCAACTCCTGTGCCAGGGACACTGCCAGCACCACAACATCGGTGTCTACAGTCCGGATGAGTATTGCATGGTGTCCATGCTGGACTGCGTGAGATGCATGCAGCAACATCCGACTGTCAGCCTCTTCATGGTTACATGGGGCGAGTGAGGTCAGATCTGGCAGTAGTGGCTTGCTGAGCACTGCCTCTCCATCAGTAATGACGAGTTGCTTGTCCTCCTGGTCAAACCATTCCATGAGAGCTGCTGAGAGGAACCTGAACAGCTCGGTCTTGTTGCTGTCCACTCGTAGGAAGTTCTGCCAGTTTCCTGGTATGGCTGCGGCAGCCACCACACGTCTCCGCACACCTTGTCCCCGCTTTGCACGTGTACTACCTTTCAGTGAATCAGCAAGGTAAGTATCCCAGACCAGATCCAGGCGTGACACTGTTTGCAGCTTCGTGGACATATATGGGATGAAGATCTGTTGTGCATACTCTTCAAAGGTCTTTGATGCAGCCGGCTTCAGCATCTGGACGATGGCTGCTCCATCAAGCACAATACAGGTCGTGACAGGAGTCTCTGTCTTTGCGTCGGAGACTTCTTCCAAGCATGTGAGGAGATCACTCTTGGTACCAGTGCAGAGGCTTCCACCATCAGACAATGCAGGAGGACATGCCTGATTCTCGTGACAAAAGAACTCCTCAAGGTTTCCATCCCTCATCTGGCAGCCAATGTACAGGCGTGCGAAGAGTTCACGGTCATTCTTGATGGAGGCGAGCTGTTGCTGACCTTTGCTCTGGCTTCTTGGAGTGGAAGTGCTGAACACCTTCAGCTTGTTACGAGGAATGGGTGCGTCCACTGCCTTTGTTCTGTCCAACAGACACTCTCTGGTGAAAGCCTCGAACTGCTCTTGGCCAATCCTCTTGGCATTCATCACGGTCTCCACAGCAGCAGGATCTGCGATCTCCTTTGTGTCCAGTTTGACTACATCCTGACTCTCCTCCTCGAATGGGTTGCCCATCTCCTCTATGACACCGACGAGAGAGCGAACATCTTTCACAAATGAGGCCTGTACACTTGGCGTCTGATCATGATGACGTGTGTCTGCTGTTTGCCGTCTCCAGTGTTGGTTCCCATCCTGGAATTCTTCGATCACCCTGGCAACTTCTGGTCCCGCAACCATCCAGCGACGTAGGGCACTAGGGTTGTCAGTGAGCCCAACTGCTCCACCGTCTCCTTTGATGCAGGCATTATTCTGCTCATGTGCCTGGTCAATCGGGATTGAAGAGAACACCCTCTGTGTTTTCTGAACGGTGAAGTGGCTTTCCCTGAATTTCCTGGCTACATCTGGGTGTTTGATGGTGAGTTCGGCCATGTCCTTCAGGTGCACTGGTATCCACCTAGCATAGTGGGTGTGATCCAGTGCATGGAACCAGGGGACCAGCTCTGTCAGAGCATCGAGGTACATCATTAACGATCCCTGCCTGAGAGAACGCACATACACTAGAACCAACAGTTCTAGTTCCAGCATGGTTGCCCAGTAGTGAAACTGGGGGATGTCTTCTCCTCTCTGGCAACACCAGTCTTCAAACTCCGGAAGGTCCTCTGCATCCCTGGTTTCTCCCAGACAGTAGTGGTTGTAGGCACGGTGTTGCAGGATGTACAGTGCTGCTGCAGTCACTTGATGTGCTCTTCTTGTGCGCAAGACATGGGATGCTCGCAGGAATGAGTCTGCTGTCCCTGCTGTCGCAATCTCGGCTTGCACAAGTGCTTGCACCCAACCACTCCCTTTCAGCCAGTCCCCCAGTGTCCTCAGTGCCGCCATCTCTATGTGGAGGCCACCAAACATCACCACTATCTGGTCTTCACCATAGCTCTCTGGCCAATTAACCTGTCCACTGCAGGGCATATAGAAATGAAGTTATTTTCTGCATATAATAATAATATAAGTTCAGTTCTATATAACAATTTCTGTTATCACCACTACCACTACAACTACCACTACTACAAGCTTTGTCTGGAATTTTGTGGACTAACAGACAAACAGACATACAGACAAGCTGGGATCAAAACATTACCTCCTTCCACCATTGAGTGTAGAGGTAAACATCATGGAAATTATATCATGCCCTAGATTTAATTCATGCTTACCCGTGTATTTGCTTCACTGGTTTACAAGGTCTTTTGCATACATGTAATTCAGACTCTCGTCTTCATTGCTGACCACACAATGTTGTCTAGCTGAGCCCAGATTGTATGTAATTAACTCATTTATGTGGAGTAGTCACAAGGTGATTTAAACACAGCCACACACAAAGAACACAGTTGATGTGGGTCAACACACATGCAGCCTCTCTACTCTTTTATTTGGGTCAGGGCTGTGATTAAAGACATGTAGTGGAGTCATGTTTGTAAACATTGTTAAAGACATGCTACAGTGCATTGTTAAGGAAACAAGACAGATGGAAGCCTATACAAGAAATTTCTGTACTCTAGAAACACAAAAGATGGCTTAAAGGGTCTAGGAAAAGGGGATTATGCATGTTTGGTATTTATTGACAATATGAATGTAATGTTACATAAAATATGCATATGAAAAACACAAATGAATGGGTCACTTTGTTTCCTAATGGGATATGAATTTATATTTTAGACTGCCAGTATATATGAGCTTGTCTGAGTTGTTACTAGTGATTTAGTATAGTTTATTTATTTATTTATATTTACAGAACTAAGACATTCTTTTCAAAGTATTGTGTTGAATCCAATATTTGCCTAGATAATTTCCAAATAAAATTATATAACAGACTGTGATAGATAATATTAAGTTGAAATTGGTACCATTGGATTCCTTGCCCCCAAAAACATACATTTAGATACCAGAATCAAGTCAATAGCTGCATTACGTCCAGAGATAATAGCAAATGTAGATTTCAAGTGGCGGCCATTTTGAAATCCAATATGGCGGACATAAAGAGAGAATTTCAAGTGGCCCAATATCTGAAAATGTTCGCAACATATTAATGTACATTTGTGCCAAATTTGGTGCTTGTATCACAAAATGCACAATTCTTTTGAATATTTGGGCTAAGCCGCCCCACTATATGTAATCAAGCTTGGGAATGGGGACTTCATGTCATAAGGGTCGAATTGGAAAAAAAAAGAAAAAAGTTTTTGACTCAAAATTTGATATTGGGTTATTATTCCTAGTGAAATTTTTGCCATCTTTCAAAACTTTGCTTTAGGTGGGAAGCGTGGGCGTGTCATCAACTTGGCTATTATTAAATCCCCTCGAGTCTTGCCCCGACTTTACCTTTCAGCCATTTCTCCTCCAGTAACTCATTTCTTTCTACCCTCGCCAAGTCTAAGCTACATGCTCACCTGTACTCCTTCTGTGCCACTTTTATTTTGTCGAGAGAACCCCCTCTATGACTGTCCTTTTGTGCTCTTCTGATCCAATCCTTCAAAACAGCAATCCATCAACATCTCACGTTGCGCACATACCCACGCATGGTCCTGTCTGTTCTCACCAATCCTGCCCCCCTCTGTTTTTTTTTTTTGTTTTTTTTTGTTTTTTTTGTATACAAGATCGAGGCTCGTGAAAGAGCGAACATTAATCACACAGAAAGACAAACAGACACACAAAACAAATAACATCGGGAGCGGTAGACAAGATGGGGAGAGAGGGGGAAGGACACAAACACAACATTTGAGAGCAGGGACCGAGAGACATGGAGACATCGAGAGAACTGTGGGAGGGAGAGGGCTTTGGGGGGGAAGCATGGGAAGGGGGGGGGGGGGGGGTGGGAGAGGTATAAAACATATGGACACTGCCAAGACTTCCAGGAAAGAAGTTGGAATTTCAAACAAGGTGGATCTGGGGTGAATTAGTGGGGGTAGAAAAGATCAAGGTTTTGGATGGGGGAAGATAAGAGATGGTGGTGAACAGCTGTTTTGAAGACCTGGAGGGAGGAGTGTGATTGAAGTGAGTGTGGGAGTTTGTTCCAGAGGCGGGAGAAAAGAGGAATGAAAGAGTGAAGGTGAGCAGAGAGCCGAGATTTCGGCAGTTTAACCATCAGAGGGTGGCTGGCAGATCTTGTGCGACCTGTAGGAATATTTGGGGGACAGAGCACAGAGAGAGCTGGGGGAGCAAGGCCGGAGAGGAGTCGGTAGAAGACAGAAAGACCACCTACCTGCCTGCGGTGAGTGAGTGAAAGGCCCTCAGAGATAGCTTCATCGCGGGAGATTCCAATGATTCTGAAAGCTTTGGATTCAACAGCGTGAAGCCGAGCCAGGTGTGAGGCAGGAGCACCAGCCCATAGGGGAGAACAGTATTCCATTGAGCTGCGGATGAAAGCCTTGTATGTGGTGAGGAGCTCAGGTGTGCCTAGGAAGGACTTCGCACGATGGAGGATGCCCAGTCGGCGACTGGCTTTGGAGGTCAGCTTGGAAATGTGGTTTTCCCAAGAAAGATCATGGCAGATGGTGAGACCCAAAAGCTTGAGCGACAGAACTTCTTGGAGAGGATTGTTGAGAAAAGTCAAGGTTGCGGTCAAGTACCGGTGTATTCATTAATTTTGATGCAATTTGTCTTCTTGTCATATTGTTGCGGATTCGGGGTCGGCACTCCCGTTACCAAGGCGGGGAGGGGTTAATCCCCTTGTCTTTTAAGCTGGCCGTTCCCCCAACCCTAGAAGTTATAACGCTCCTTCCGGTCGGGAGTAGCCAGGGTGATTGGTCAATGAAGTCCCAAATACCTGAGTGCTACCCCTGGCCGTGAAGCAGGGAGATAACTCCTGCTCGGACCACGGACAAGATGGAAATTGCCAAGCGGTTTAGCAATCCGAAGCCCGAGCCATTAACAAGACTAACCCGATTCTGAGCGGTTCTAATCGTGCCACGTATATTCAATTGGGGAAATCACGAAAGCGATCGGATGGAGAGGAAACCAAAAGGTAGGAAGAACAGAGATTTATTAATTACGTACAAAAACCCAAAGAGGAAACGAAAGAAGGGCATGTACAAGAGAAGAAGAAGAAGCAGACACAGGGCAACCTTATACAGTTGTAATTAACACGCCCAGGGAAACACAAACAGACTTACACGAAAGGGGAATAGCAGGAAGGAAGGTCCAAGCAGATGGGCCTGCGCTGGCTCCGGCCCCGGTTCACGCTCCACTCTGGTCCACGCTCCACCTCGCTTCAGGCTCCGGTTCCGCGGCGAAACCCGTCAGGCAGCGCGGTTGGTATTGTCGGCACGAGCGGACCTTACATGCGGGGGGGGGGGGGGGGTTCATATATCGGGGAGGAATTGCGTCCGTGAATCGGAGGAATCGTGTCTCGTGACTCTCCAATGGTGCCACTCTCCCCGGCAGACTCGGCAGACTCCGACTCTCAGACTCCGACGCTGACTCCCTCTCTGCAGACTCTCTTTGGCCGACCGACTCTCTAAGTAGTCCCACGCGAGCGCTTATGTTAAGCGCTCGCGTATCAAGCCGCGTGCTTTTTGGACACACGCACTGGTGAGCTCGCCTCGGCCCTGATTGGTCGCGAGGGCTCACCGACTCCGCCCTTAACAGGGCTACGCCTCGCTCCGATAACTCCTCCCCCTTCTTCTCCGCTCTGACCGCATGGTTAATGGCGTTTGGAACGAGCGCTAAGGCGGCTGCGACTGGCAGAGGCGCGTAATACAATTTGGAGAGGGGCCAAGCCGCAAAATGAATGGGATTTGAAAAGGGGCCTATGTTATTTGATTAATGCAACGCAGAGTCAAACTATTGGGAACACAGCCTTGACTACAACACATACTAATGAAATAACTGAAAGGTTCCTATGGTGTCCTACATGTTGCATTTGGACTAATTAGGGTGCGACCTTTAACCTTTGGAAGATGGGAATATTTACAGGGCATTATTTGTAATGGATTATTATTTACAAGTGCCGGTTCTAAAAACCGTAACAATATGTTCACCTGTTCCCCTATATCGCCTTGTTGGTTTGTTGACCTTCCATTCTCTGCTGTTCAGTTCTTCCCTGAGCCTATGCCTCTGTACACAAAACTAATAACAACGATTATTATCATTACAAATAATAAATGTGAACGCTCATCAAAACTTTTTCCAGGACGTCACAAATAAGTCATCCATTCAATCAACCTGTCCAGGTCCCATTTATTGTCTTTGTGCCATAGTATTATTGGACGCTCCCCGGCTCTTCCAGGGTGCACACCTTATTCCAGTAACCCCCAAAAAACTCCCAAAATCCAGGATTACTGACCAACTCAATCCTGTTGTTCCTCTTTTCCCATGTGTGTGAAACTACCTTCCTAAAGACGGTGAAACGCACTCTTCATACCACCGCACTCCATACCCTCCATCTCTAACGACGACCGCACTCTTCATACCACCGCACTCCGTACCCTACATCTCTAACGATGACCGCACGCTTCATACCACCGCAACCTACATCTCTAATGATGACAGCACTCTTCATACCACCACAACCTACATCTCTAACGATGACTGCACTCTTCATACCACCGCAACCTACATCTCTAATGATGACTGCACTCTTCATACCACCGCAACCTACATCTCTAACGATGACCGCACTCTTCATACCACTGCACTCCGTACCCTACATCTCTAACGATGACCGCACTCTTCATACCACTGCAACCTACATCTCTAACGATGAACGCACTCTTCATACCACCGCACTCCATACCCTACATCTCTAACGATGACCGCACTCTTCATACCACCGCAACCTACATCTCTAACGATGACTGCACTCTTCATACCACCGCAACCTACATCTCTAACGATGACTGCACTCTTCATACCACCGCAACCTACATCTCCAATGATGACTGCACTCTTCATACCACCACAACCTACATCTATAACGATGACTGCACTCTTCATACCACCACAACCTACATCTCTAATGATGACTGCACTCTTCATACCACCACGACCTACATCTATAACGATGACTGCACTCTTCATACCACCACAACCTACATCTCTAATGATGACTGCACTCTTCATACCACTGCAACCTACATCTCTAACGATGAACGCACTCTTCATACCACCACAACCTACATCTCTAACGATGACTGCACTCTTCATACCACCGCAACCTACATCTCGAATGATGACTGCACTCTTCATACCACTGCAACCTACATCTCTAATGATGACCGCACTCTTCATACCACCGCAACCTACATCTCTAACGATGACTGCACTCTTCATACCACCACAACCTACATCTCTAATGATGACTGCACTCTTCATACCACCACAACCTACATCTCTAATGATGACTGCACTCTTCATACCACCGCAACCCACATCTCTAACGATGAACGCACTCTTCATACCACCGCAACCTACATCTCCAACAATGAACGCACTCTTCATACCACCGCAACCTACATCTCTAACGATGAACGCACTCTTCATACCACCGCAACCTACATCTCTAACGATGAATGCACTCTTCATACCACCGCACTCCATACCCTACATCTCTAACGATGAATGCACTCTTCATACCACCACAACCTACATCTCTAACGATGAATGCACTCTTCATACCACCGCACTCCATACCCTACATCTCTAACGATGAATGCACTCTTCATACCACCGCAACCTACATCTCTAACGATGACTGCACTCTTCATACCACCACAACCTACATCTCTAATGATGACTGCACTCTTCATACCACCACAACCTACATCTCTAACGATGAACGCACTCTTCATACCACCACAACCTACATCTCTAACGATGAATGCACTCTTCATACCACCACAACCTACATCTCTAACGATGACCACACTCTTCATACCACCACAACCTACATCTCTAACGATGAATGCACTCTTCATACCACCACAACCTACATCTCTAACGATGACCACACTCTTCATACCACCGCAACCTACATCTCTAACGATGACTGCACTCTTCATACCACCGCAATCTACATCTCTAACGATGACTGCACTCTTCATACCACCGCAACCTACATCTCCAACGATGAACGCACTCTTCATACCACCGCAACCTACATCTCGAATGATTACCACACTCTTCATACCACCACAACCTACATCTCTAACGATGAACGCACTCTTCATACCACCACAACCTACATCTCTAACGATGAACGCACCCTTCATACCACCACAACCTACATCTCTAACGATGACCGCACTCTTCATACCACCACAACCTACATCTCTAACGATGACTGCACTCTTCATACCACCGCAACCCACATCTCTAACGATGAACGCACTCTTCATACCACCGCAACCTACATCTCTAACAATGAACGCACTCTTCATACCACCGCAACCTACATCTCTAACGATGAACGCACTCTTCATACCACCGCAACCTACATCTCTAACGATGACTGCACTCTTCATACCACCGCAACCTACATCTCTAACGATGAACGCACTCTTCATACCACCGCAACCTACATGTCTAACGATGACTGCACTCTTCATACCACCTCAACCTACATCTCTAATGATGACTGCACTCTTCATACCACCACAACCTACATCTCTAACGATGAATGCACTCTTCATACCACCGCACTCCATACCCTACATCTCTAACGATGAATGCACTCTTCATACCACCACAACCTACATCTCTAACGATGAATGCACTCTTCATACCACCGCACTCCATACCCTACATCTCTAACGATGAATGCACTCTTCATAGCACCACAACCTACATCTCTAACGATGACCACACTCTTCATACCACCACAACCTACATCTCTAACGATGACTGCACTCTTCATACCACCTCAACCTACATCTCTAATGATGACTGCACTCTTCATACCACCACAACCTACATCGCTAACGATGAACGCACTCTTCATACCACCACAACCTACATCTCTAACGATGAATCAATGCACTCTTCATACCACCACAACCTACATCTCTAACGATGACCACACTCTTCATACCACCACAATCTACATCTCTAACGATGAATGCACTCTTCATACCACCACAACCTACATCTCTAACGATGACCACACTCTTCATACCACCGCAACCTATAGTATATCTCTAACGATGACTGCACCCTTCATACCACCGCAACCTACATCTCTAACGATGACTGCACTCTTCATACCACCGCAACCTACATCTCCAACGATGAATGCACTCTTCATACCACCGCAACCTACATCTCTAACGATGACCACACTCTTCATACCACCGCAACCTACATCTCTAACGATGACTGCACCCTTCATACCACCGCAACCTACATCTCTAACGATGACTGCACACTTCATACCACCGCAACCTACATCTCGAATGATTACCACACTCTTCATACCACCACAACCTACATCTCTAACGATGAACGCACTCTTCATACCACCACAACCTACATCTCTAACGATGAACGCACCCTTCATACCACCACAACCTACATCTCTAACGATGACCGCACTCTTCATACCACCGCAACCTACATCTCTAACGATGACCGCACTCTTCATACCACCGCAACCTACATCTCTAACGATGACTGCACTCTTCATACCACCTCAACCTACATCTCTAACGATGACCGCACTCTTCATACCACCGCAACCTACATCTCTAACCATAATCTTTTCTACCCCATTAACCCCACCTAAACAAACATCTTACTTGCAGGTTACTGTTCCCTCCTCTCATCTCTCTCCTCTTTTCCTGTTCCTTCCCTCCCTCGTTTTGTCCTGCTGTGTTTCCACTGTCAGCACGTTTCCATTTGACCCCCTATTAGGTCACCTTTCGTGAGGTTCGATCACCATGGTCACCATGGACCATTGGACCATGCACCAGGTCCTATGCAGAGCCTTGGTTTTGCCGAAACTGATACTCGGCTACAACCCTGGACAGGTAGACACATCCGAGGGTCGGCACACACCTGTTGACGAATCACCTGCCTGTGAAACACCAGGATGGCAGTTTATAGCTGGGTCGCGATTCCAACCCAAGCACAATGTGCATCATAGAGCTAGAGATGATTATCATACATCCAGGCGATCGACCCATAATATCCAGCGATCACATATCGATCAGAGAGAGAGAGAGAGAGAGAGAGAGAGAGAGAGAGAGAGAGAGAGAGAGAGAGAGAGAGAGAGAGAGAGAGAGAGAGAGAGAGAGAGAGAGAGAGAGAGAGAGAGAGAGAGAGAGAGAGAGAGAGAAACCCACGTATCGCTAAACAAGCGCACATCCCGGGGAGAATGCCACCCGCCGGGTCAATGACCCCTTATTATAATCTTATTATTCCACACAGACACTCACACAGCCATTGCAAACTGCAGCTTCGAGATGCCGCCCTGGTTACTCCCCGACCAAATCCGCGAAAGTTTCCTTCCCCCGAGGTACCTGCGTTCGCGTTGTGAGCTGTATCACCGCCTTACGGAATCCAAGTTTACTCTCCGTGCCACCCATGGCTGCCGCGGCCGCTACCTAGCGTGACGTCACTCACACACTTCCGGCTCATCCGACATCCAGCCACGTGTCCGACTTTTGGTGTTTTTGATTTTTGTTGTGTTAGTGATGGTAGCCAGATATCCGTCCTTCTCATTACAGTACTGACATCACTGTAATAGTGTAATGTATCAAAATACGTGGCCCTCACCGGAAATTGATCAATAACGAGAAAACACCCAAAAAATAAAAAATGAAGGTTGTAAGTAGCTCGATCGGGCATTTTAACATTCAAATCCACATTTATAATCTATATATTAAAGTAGCGGCAGTTTTCTCTCCGTCTGTTTCCCCCTTTCACCCATTGCTGGCCAGATGGCCTGACTCCACCCACAATGACGTCATTCGAAGTAAGGCTGTCTCCACCCACCGGAATTTTGATTTTCATGCAGTTCAAGCCGAACACATCGTCGAACCTGTGATATGTCACAATCGCCATGCCCTACCTTCACATTAACAAAACATCATACTTCCGGGAACATGCGAGGCAGCGTTTCGTTGCCTATACACCGCCCAAAAAGGGAAGATTTTGAATTTTTTTGCGGAATTTTATTTTGTGTGTCTTTGCTCGTTATGGTTATAACGCTCCTTCTATAGGATTAAAAGTATACTTTCATGTATATATGAGCGCGAACATGAACTGCACAGGAATGCGTTATTTAAGAGAATAAGGCTATTAAGAGTCAACAAATAAAATTCACTATCGCGTACCAGGATACGTCATCAAATTCAATGCGACTGCTATGAGTACAAGTACAAGTACAAGTGTACATCAACCTATTCAAATCCGCACTGGAGAACCAATGAGCCGAGTACCATTCACTCTGCAGTCCTTCCTTACCGAATGGGTTCCAGCACAGAAATAAGGGACGAATAATGAATGCCTCACGGCTCCACATTCACACAATTTAGTATTAACGGGAATCTCATTTATCCAGGATTTGTGTTCGGAAATGCCATCAAAAGGGTAAAACTGAGTTTTGCTTCAAAGGAATTAGACCGTGACGTGAGTAACAGACCGAGATTTAAAAAGCAACCAATGGGAATACGGAGATTGATCACGTGACATGCCGCGCCACGTCCGAGGGAAGCCGAGCTCGAACCACAAAGGATGATGAAAGATTGACGAATGTTTCAGACGGTCGAGTGATTATTATTTTCGTTTGAAAAACCTTTATCAATTCGCCCGACATTTGACAATCCCGACTCGTGTTGTTAACGACCTCCGTCCGGCTACCACGGGCCATGTTGGCGAGCCTCCATGACTTGGGAATCACAGACGAGATGGACGCGTGGTACGAGCGCCGACGCCTCGAACAAGGTGAGATGGGACGAGGTGAGGAGGTCGCGAGCTCGAAGGGGGGAAAGGTTAATGTGCCGGGAGAAGAGCGAACATGGTCACCACCACTCACCGCTCATTTCACGGCACCGTTGGTTTAACGTCGGAAATGAAGTGCAGTTTGTAGCAATGTGAACGACTATAAATATCATCACGTGTACACCGAACCAGGTGGGCACGCAGGTTATGCGCGCAGGTATCTAGTTCTGCAAAAGTAAAGGTACCGGTAGTCCTGTCCTGTAGATCTTGTGATCTCTATGGACGGTGTTGGGTTAAATAGATGATGCAGTTTAAACTTTGGAGGGCTCACGGGTGACGGTCAGTGCAAGTTGAAACGCTCAGGTAACCACAGATTGTCCACATCACAGGTGAGTCATAAGTCCCAGGACACGGTTTGAGACGCTTGGACAAGATTTGTTACCTCTGCTACCGAAGGTGGGTGGAGGTCATGTTTTCACCCATGTCTGTTTGTTTATTTGTGAACGGGATATTTCAACAAAAGTTGTGGACGGATTCGGACGAAACTCGGTGGACAGGTTGGGTGTCTGACAAGGACGAAATGATTAGATTTTGGTGAAGATCTGAATGTGGATTCGGATATGAGAATTATTTAATTTTCTTAAGTGATTCTTCACCACAGGGAGATCGGGGTAAAAACGATACATGGCAGGATATCTCAAAAAGTTATGGATGGAGTTGGACGAAACTTGTTGGACAGGTTGTGTCTGACAAGGAAGAATCGATTCAATTTTGTTGAAGATCCGGCTAGTAGAATTTACAAAGTGATTCTTCACCATTGAGTGTTATGGCCGACCAGGTGGAGGTATGCTCTCTACTGAGTGCCGTTCTGGTTTATACCATGTATTTATACTTTTTTCTCTTTTTCAGATGCTGTAATACAAATAATACATTAAACCGAGATGGCAGACACCAATCCATTTACAGTGGAAGAGAGTCTGGTAGCAGTGGTGTGGTACCACGAGAGGAGAAACACGAAGAAGTCGATGAACCAGGTGCAAGAAGACTTCGAGGAGCGTTTCGGGAAGTCAGCACCGTCAAAGTCAAATCTTCATCTTTGGGAAAAGAGGAATTTCATGCTGGAAGTGTACTCGACAGCAGATGCAGCAGATGACCAAACATTAGTGATTTGGGAATTCAAAACATTAAAACATCTGTTCTCAGATCTCCAAAGAAATCATTACAGAAACGTTCTGCAGAGTTGGGTGTTTCGTATTCATCGGAACGTTGAACAATGAAGGAAGATCTTCACATGAAAACTTATAAACCAAATTTCATTTGTGAATTTTCAGATAAGATGAAGTTAATGAAAACTGGTTGACATCTTGTGACAACGGTGGACGTCATACGGATGCACTCGATGTCTGAGGATGTATTGTAATTGTTGTATTACTGTAATATGTTATTATTATTACTGTAATATGTTATTACTCTTGGGGCTTGTAGCTCACCCTTGTTGATGGTATAAAATACATCTTCTATGAGCAGCTAAAACCGAGTCCTGGGATTTGACTCACCCTGTAGACCCCATTAGGGAGACAGACTCAGTTACAACATGTATACAATTCAACAAATTGTTATTAATTTGTATGCGGCCTGTGACTGCCAGTTGCATCATTGCTGGGAGTGTAGGTGTACCGCTGATGCAGTGCCCCCCAGCACCAGAAAGCTGATATTCATTTTGCCGACCTCGGAAGGATGACAGGCCGAGTCAACCCACCCGGTGATATTTAATGGCACGACAAGGCCTCAAACTCAAGACCCCGAGATCTTAAGCCAACAGGCTTATTCAACAGATCGAGCATCCACAACATTCCAGGAACACTGTTCCAGTCTTCATCTGATTGAGGAAACATTTCCTCACACGTCTAACCTGCACCTCGGCACACAGAGTTTGAGAGACCGGGTCTTGTGTTGAAAGATGTTCCACCGAAGTGAAGAAATGTTGTGTACTGCGGTCCATTCCATGGAACACTTTGAACGTTCAGATCATGTTATCACGATGGTGCTGGTAGAAAGGTGAGTGCATAGTCGAACACCGGAGTCTCTCTGGGTAGGTTCTCATGACGAGGGAATCATCCTTGTAGTTCGTCTCTGGATCTCCTCAACCTTATTGTTGTCCATCAGGAATCGAGGGTGCCAGACCATATTGCCATACTCCAACAATGGATGTGCCTTGGACGTCACAGCCTGGACAGTTTCTTTCTCGAAACTCACAAAGGATCCTGAGATCAGCCCGGGTGTTCGGTTTGTCTTGTTAATCTCACCTTTGAGCTGTCGTCTTGGTTCGATTGTTGACCAGAATTACGGTGTCGCATTGGTGTTTTGCAGACAGAGCGTCATATCGCAAAGTTCTCTGTCTCTCAAATGGCCATCAAGCTGGGTGTCCCGTCTGCTCGCATCGATTGTTAGACGTTAAGGATCACAAGTTATCTTTTGATAGAGCAAGCGAGTTATCACCGGCACCCTGAACAAATGACAAATTCCTGCCCTGATACTGTTGGGAAGGCAACAGCGAACCATCCGAAGTAATCCTTGCCATGAGACGGCTTCATGACGGTACGTGCCCTTGGGCAGGCCATTCAAGAGAGACGTTTACATGTCTGTGTCTGAAACGAAGTACATTGTCGGATGAAATACATTTCCAGATCTCTTCTTGGGTTTGGCTTGCACATCAGGGTAGCTTTCCATTGACTATTTGTACATTCCTCTTTGTTTACGTTCCATTTTCTACAACAAGCTGAGACAGGTGAATGGTGCATATGATTGAAATGAGATGAAAACCAAGCAGTAATGTCATGTCAAGCAGTAATGTGTGGTTTGACCAAGGTCAGGGTACGGGTGAGGGTTTGATCTGCATTCCAGACCAAGGTGGGGTTTGTCAATGCACAAAGAAAGCCAGGACAGAAAGGTCACGGTGTGCCATATTGAGATAGCAGTATGGATTGGTAGGGGTGGCAGTTGTCATCAATAAGCTGCTTTTAAATACCCCTAGAATCGATAATACCAATATGACTTAAAGTTCTCTCATTCCGTCAAGTCGTGTCCAACTTCTGGTGACATTCCTGATCGGATTTCTCCAAACATCTCCATCGTGCACTGCTACCCGAAGCTCTGGCAGAGACGGCTTGGTTGCATCCTTTACCCCCATCCATCCAGCACATACACCGTCTGCCTCTTCCTCTTCTTCCCTCAACCATACACAGGATAGTTGACTTCCCTAGAGTTTAATGCCAAGTTGGTAGTAATTTATCCAGACTTTAATTATTTAATTCTAAGTTGGCAGTCGTAATATTTTAATCCCGGAATCAAAAGAAACTAAATTTTAGAACTATCAGTTTGGGAACTAATACTTCATTGTTGCCCTCGCCAGAGGAGAGGATATTGCATTTGAGTGTTTGTCTGTCTGTCCGCACAGAATAAATATGATTTTCTCTGCCACCGTTGGTCTAATTGACAGGAAATTTTCACCATAAGTGAACCTCCTCCTGTATAATTTTTCATGATAATTATGATGTCACAGGTCACGTGGTACGGGCGCCATCTTGGAAAAACCGAAAAACTTTGCACGTCTATATCTCCGAAATCTATCTATCTCCATATTCATCTTTTGATCTCAAATCCAAATTTCTTGAGTATATAGCAATATTAACAAATTTGACTTCAATGTTCCAATACTTATGGAGGGCACTCACTGTATCTGACATTCTGAAGATTCCTTCACTCTCTCCTTATTTCTTCTCACCAAAATGCAGATACGAAATTTACTGCAGTACAATTGTGGATTTCCACCTTGATAAATGGTATGCATTTCTATTATGCCAATAAATACCTCTTTGCTGCCTCATCATCTTTATCAGAGAAATGCAGATATGATGTTCTTCTGGCAAGTGTTGGAGTTTAGGAAGGACTTACAGGCCATGGAAAAGAAGTGCCAGCTGAAGAGAGGAAGGAGGAAAATTCTTTGAAAATCCATTTTGCTCCCACAAATGAGGTGTTGGACGAGGCCAGATCTGGAGTGTTGGCAGGTATCGAAGGAGAAGTCTGAGGGTCCCGGATACAAGGAGGGAGGGGGGAAGGTTTGGTGAGGCTGATGGATCCAGGTGTTCCATTTGATACGACAGAGCTGGAGGTGTTTACGAAGAAAGTGTGGGCTGGATCAACCCCAGTAGATCCCGTATTAGGTGTTTAAGAGATGTGATGGTATTAGGTGGTACTTGTGCAGGAGTTTGAAGGTAATGTGGAGGTAGGGATGAGTGCCTGGTTGATGGATCAGGGTGGTGGGCATAATGAATAATCAATCACATTGACCATGACTAAGTGCCACAAGCTAGAAAGTTCTTCTTTTTCCTTGATTTGCCTTCATTGTGCAAAACTCAATGTTTTGAGTGGAGCAAAAGTATCAAAGCTTCTGGACAGTATGGAGATGTGATTTATGACGTTTGTGTACCAGGAATTATCAATCCTGGCAAAGTTTGGCTGTGCAACATGCATGTATAATGTTTATCATCTGCCTTGGGCCTTTCCATTGCGAGTAGGAACACAAATCTACCGTGAATTCTGTCTTGTCTGATCTTTTCGTGAACTAGGTCTGGCTTTTCCGTGCTCTTTTACAGATGTGCACTTGGCAGCAGAGCTGGGGAAGATGCTGTTGGAAAGAAACGCAGAGCTTGACACAGCACTTGAAAAAGTGTGCACAGCAAATCAGGAGCAGGCTTATCAAATCCGGGTAACTTGGAGAACCATTCCACTCGATGCAAACGTTTTCATGAACACCGGTACAATTGTCCAATTTTGATGTGACATTGCTAGCTGGATACGTCTGCTAAGTTTATTAGTCCCCTACCGGTGTACACCGGAGGGGACTATAGGTTTGCACTCCGTCCCTCCGTCTGTCAGTCTGTCAGTCCGTCACGCAAAGAACAGTTTTCCGGACCTTCTTTCTAAACGCTTAATGCTAATGATTTCAAACTTGGCACATGGTTTCCTCATGATAAGTTACAGATCAAGTTCAAACTTTACGACGTTCCGATCATTTTTGACAAAGTTATGGCACTTTGAACTTTGGTAATTTCCCCAACAGTTTTCTGGATGACAGAGTGCCGGTAGGGGACATGCATTGCAGCGCAATACTCAGAATGCTTGTTAGTCCCCTACCGGTTTACACCGGAGGGGACGATAGGTTTGCACGCCGTCCGTCAGTCCGTCAGTCCGTCACGCAAAGAACAGTTTTCCGGACCTTTTTTCTAAACGCTTAATGCTAATGATTTCAAACTTGGCACATGGTTTCCTCATGATAAGTTACAGGTCAAGTTTCGACGATTCGATCAATTTTGACAAAGTTATGGCACTTTGAATTTTGGTAATTCTGATGATCCTTAACTTAGTGCCATTTAAAGTTTTAATTTCCTTTAAAAACCAATTTCTCTGCAATAATTGGACCGATTGAGGTCAAATTTTCACCGTAGTGGGCTCGGTCTGTAGAATATTTTAATGGTGATTATGACGTCACAGGTCACGTGGTTCGGCCGCCATATTGTTTTTCGTGAAAACACGAAAACCCCTTTTTCTCTGCAACGGCTGAACAGATCGAGGCCAAACTTTGCAGGCAGAATCGCATACCCATGACGAACAAAAGTCAGCGAGCATGACGTCATGCATCACATGGTTTCAGAGTTATGACGTTTTTAAGCATGTACCTTTAAAACCGAGCTCCTCCCTCATTTTTGATCCAATCGAGGGGAAACTTCACAGATCTGTTCAGCATGTCAGTCTACTAAAATGTCCTTTTGGAATTTGCGATAGGCCACGTGGTTTGGCAGATATCGTTAATTAAACGATATATATTTTTTTTTAATGGATATCTCTTGTTTATTCTGGAGTTCTCCTCAAGCCGCACCACGCGCCCTCAGCCTCGTCTCGCGAATGTCAACAGCGTGACAGCGCGCGCTTTCGGGAGGGGCGGAGCCAAACCGAACAACATATATATATACACATCGATCATTGATCGTGAACCGGAAAATATAATAAATTACTGATATTTTGTGACTCGAAAGGTTCTTTATCAACAACTTATTTATGGTGCTTCTGCTGACCTGTCTGCAAGGTGTATACATCGAAGTCCCGAGTGCGAATCACAGGTGAGCCCGTCCTGAGGTAATTAGCGATTGGGAACGATTCAGAACCTGTGGGTAAATAACCCTTGGTAATTTCCCCAACAGTTTTCCGGACGACAGACTGCCGGTAGGGGACATGTATTGCAGCGCAATACGCAGAATGCTTGTTTAACATTAAAAATTTGATGAACCAGCCAGTATAATCCTTGCCACAAAGCTCCATTGGCAGCACCAATGCTCTGTAACAGAGTGTGGAACATCGGAATTGTCGGAGGAAATTTGCTAAATATTTAAATGGCCTTTTGTTGTTTAAATGGCTTCAAAGGTGTGTTTAGGTGTGTAGTGTAGTGGAGATTGTAAAGTGTATATAAATAAAGAATTTGAGACTATGTAGTGATGGTAAAGGTTTATAAAGAATTGAAAGTGGCAGCAGTGATGGTAAAGTGTATATAAATAAATAAATAATGGTTCCCAAAAGCATATACAATCCTGTGCTATTTTTGTCCCGTAATGTTGTTTTTTTTAAATCGCCAACATTTGGAGATAAAATTGTGTGTCCCATAGCTTTTGGCTCTGATCTCAAAATTGTTTTGGCTTGCCTCACGCCCAGATGTCGTTGCATGCATGTGCCAGATATGAAAGAAATGTGTCCAAGTAGAGGCTCTAGATCGAGGGTCTGAAAGGACCCAACATATAAGCCCCGGCTGGGATGTCATCCAGTTGGGGGCCAAAAAAACACCTGCACCAAAATCATTTTCAGGAATTTGACCTCAACTCAACTCTGTAGGAAACAAATCCAACTATGAATTTGCAATTGGTCACTGGTTTTGACATCGCTTAAGTTTATACTTATTTTCCTCAAACACAACTTTGAATTGAAGTCTTCTGGTTTTTTTTTGCCATTTCACTTTTGAGTCATTCTTTGTTGACGAGTTCTCTCAATGAATGCAGTATAAGTAGGAATTGCATGTTTGATTGGGATTCCATACCGAATTTGACCTCTCGGTTCCATCATTACTGAGGCGAGGCTAGGCCGCCGTGATAGTGTCCTCAGCGATGAGCATTCATTTTGAACCGGAATGGGGTATCGGCATACATTGGCCTATTCGTTTTGAAAAGCCCACGTGAGATCTTTGCATTTCAATAGCACGTGCTACTTGATGGAGACCTGGTTGCACATTACCTCCAACTAATTATCCAGCTTAAGCTCTGCAACACCTGACCTACAAATCACATGGGTGACACTCTATTGTTGGGTTGGAAATGTAACTCGGTTTAATTACTTGGTAAGCTTGAGTGTATGTACTCGTACATTTGGCTGACCAAGCAGTTCAGTGCTCCGCTCCATTGGGAGCCTTAATACAGGCTGAATACAATTTTCTCATTGGTTGTGATGGAAGCAATTACACATGATGGTGGTCTTGGCAGCATCTTACACAGCGTGTGGCAGTGCTGGGTTGTGCCAACGAGCAAGCTGCTCGAGCTGCAGAGGTTGCGGAAGCCACGGTACGAGAAGCAGAGCTGGAGGTGAAACGACTCAGGAAAGCGGAACAATTAGGTCATCACCACGAGCAGTGGTAAGCATCTGCATCTGCGTCTCGTGGCATTACTGCTGACACGAAGAATATTCACAAGGTAATCTTTAACTCTTAAACCTGATTTTACACATCGAGGCTGAGCGAACTGGTGGAGGAGCTGCAGTCGCGGTTGGAAGAAGTCGAGCAGGCAACGCGAGCAAGGACTATTGGACGAGTCGGGTCTTCTGTGGGTACCACACAGGTCACCATGAAGGGTGAGATGTGGTATGGCCCAACCTTGGCCCGTTCTCGACGTCACTCCCTGCCTGAGAACTTGTCTAATTCTGTATTTCCTAAGGAGGAAAGGTATGTATATATATATTTTTGTAATGTTATATCTGTGTGTGTCCATCTTACAAATGAGATCCTAAAAGTGTATCATGGGTTACATTAAAACCTGATTAAAAAGGAATCCAAAGTTCAGCTTCTCATTTATAATAAAAGATCAATATCAGATTCAAACATTTTCTTTCGAGTTGCTATTAATGTCAGATGTACTGATCTTAAAAGATTACTTTAGTGCAATTAACCAAATGGCACTCTGGATGTGGGATTGCCCCCATTTGCTTCTTCGGAAGTGAAATGTCTTACTTTGCATGTGCCGTAGCCATTGAGACCGAGTGCCGTCCATCAGTATAACACATTTATGTCTGGTTTTTTAGAACTCTAGAATCTACAACTTCACCATCCCCTCAAACGGCACGAGCCATGTCCTTCCTTCTTGCTGTCGAGCGGCAACATCGAGCTGAAGCTGAAAATGGGCTCTTATCCACGAGTGCCGAGGCAGCCGCATGGGAGCAACGTGCCCGTGAGCTCATGCTTAGGGTGGAAATGCTGGAGGCCGACGTGGCGGAAACGAGACAAGCCCTTGCAAAACAACCGATGCACCAATCGTCAGAAGTCGATGGAGGCAACATAGAGAACGGTGAAACGGATTGCGGACAGACTGCAGGTTTGGTCATTAAACAAAGGCGTATTAATCCCACTATTTGCAATTGGTCACTGGCTTTGACACCAATACATCAAAAAACTACATATATTCAACCTTGCTGCCATTAGAGCATTTAAATTGCATCAGACGTGGCAATAAATGCGAATTATTGCTCCCAGCTTGCCGGCTCGATGACAAGAGGCGCCATTTGCATTTTTGCCATCTCCATCCCACCCCAGTTTATAATCCCGTGCGATCACGGGCAACTTGTTAATCATAGCGGTTAATCCATGACAAATCAATTTTGCATTGAATATATATTTTCCATCGGTATTTTGAATTCAATGTCTAAGACTCTCAAAAAAGCAAGATGACTGGAGATATTATGAAACATCAGTTGAATGAATAGGAAAATTATGGAGGAAGACTGCAGACAAGAAGAGTAGCTGGAATTGGTTTATGGGAGTTAAAACGATCATAGGTGAGGATGACGTGTGATTGTGTATTGCCATATTAAAGCCTTCGAGGGAACAATGGGATTGGACCACCTCTGAGAAGTTCCAGTTGTGAGAAAGGAGGAATAAAGTAGTGAAGGTGAGCAGTAAGCCTGGATTGAATGAAAGATTAATCAAGAGGAGGGTATTGGAATATTGAGGGCACACTGAAGGAGCTTGAGAGGCAGAATTCTGGCAGAGGGGGGCAAAGACAAGATATGGAGGCAGTGGAAAACTAGAACGGCACTCGGTAGAGCGCATACCTCTGCCAGGCTAAACAGCTTACGTTTTGTATCCCACTGATAGGCCAGACCTGGATTTGGACTTGAACCAAAATCTAATTGGCTTGTTATTGTTGAGGAGGCTGCGGCTTCGCCCTGAATCTTTGCCGCTCCCCGTCGGGAGTCCCTCCGTTGTTTTCTATCGGTCGGGTCTTCTCCTCGAACGGGGTGACCGGCACGGACGTGTCGACCGTGAGCTGGCTTGTGCCGAGTGGCTCCGCGGCCCGCTTCACCACGGCATGCTTTACCCAATGTGTCGGAGCAGTTTCGCCGGTGGCCGTGTCGTGTCGTCTGACGAACGAACGAGCTCAGGGTTCCGTGAACCCGGCTGCCCCGGGGATCGACGCTCGCTTCCGAGTCATAGGCGTGCCCCGTCTTTCCTCGAGCGGCCGAAGTAGCTTGCTTTATTTTTGGACGATGCGATATATGCAGAAACGATGACGTACAGGCAGGCATTTACAAATCCATGCACATGTGCACATGCACACGTCGATCGGTTCTTTACAAGGATATGCATCAACAACAACTTGCTACTCCCTGCACCACAGATGTCAATTTCCAAACAATTTACGTACTCCCTCTACCTAACTTTAAACTACCCTCCCCGGGTATTCGTGAAGGGGTCCATCCTCCCCCATCCACTCCTTCGCACCATGCACTCCACACCACTCAATCCACACTACTCACTCCACACCATTTATTCCCACACACTAAGTATTCTCTCCATTTATCCACTTGCACCCAATGCAAGTCAATCACTCAACACCATTGCACATGTCCTCAATACACCACTCGTACACTTTCTCCGGTCAGCCCAGACCATTGCCTCATTTCACCAAGTTCAACGATAACCAGATTCTCACACACACAACCATTCTCGACCAATGCCTCATTTCACCAAGTTCATTCCAAAGATCCTCATTAAATTCCTCATTTGCGCCTAAAGCTCATCCTCATACTCACACACATGATACACCAAGATACACCAAGAGCGGCTTCAGCTTGAAGTCGCCGGTGCAATTACCCCCAAGCATTAGCATTAACCGCTCCTTCGCGACTTTGTAGCCTGGCATGGTCTTCTCCTCCTTCGAGATAAAGGAGATGATGATGTAGGCGTGACGTAAAGTCGCACATAATGACATTCGCTGAACTGAAATTTACTCTAAAAGAGTGGCGTAAAGTCGGATTTGACGTAGGTCGAAATGGCGTAAAACGGGGTATGACTGTATATTAATGTACTTTGAGAGAGCTAAAGGAATGTAGATAATTAGATAAAATAAAAGTGACTCATTTTTATTCTACCTCTCTTTTCTAATCACCTCAGATATCTGCACGAAGGGAATTTCCATCCTACAGGAGATCGATGCCAAGTACCAGACTCTGTTGCATCGTTACGAGGAGCATCTGGCCGCATGCCAGGAGGAAAGACCATCCAGCTCCAACCGTACCTCTCCTGAGAGCCGTAGTACACCGGAGTATAAACAGCTGTTTCAAGAGGTCTTTGCTCGGCTCCGTGGGGCCAGCGCTGTGGTTGGAGTTAACGGCTCAACGAGTCAATCGTAATAAGCAGGAAACGTAGAATATAATACTTTTATGCAAATGTGGTCAGCAAATGTGGTGAAAACTTCATTCTTACAATGATGACTTGGCTGCAAATGAATCTCGTTTTATCATGCAGCAACTGATGCCATTTCGTGCATTTATGTCAGACTTCATTTTCCATAGCAATGGTAGATTAAGGTTTGGGCTGAGCTGTCTCTCCTGGGTTTGAATGTCGACCGAGCTATAAACTATCACGGCGATGCATCAACGCATGCGCCATCCCTCGGATAGACGTTAAACTGGGCGTTCCGTCTGCTAGCATTAGTTGGTGGACGTTAAAGATCCTATCTGTGTCTGTCGCAAAGAGCGAGTGAATTATCGCCGGCGCCATGAACAAATTCCAAATTCCTGCCTGGACTGCAGCTAGCAAGTGGTCCGGTCTTATTGGAGGCTCAATGAAACCAGATTTACACTGCTTGCTATCTTCGAGTGTGACGGCTTCTGCACTGTAACCGGGTGGTTCGCATGTTTGATTTGAACAGCCTTCTTTAGACTGGGGAAGCAAATGCAACATCTGAAAGTTCAAAGGCCCTCACCTTAACCCTGAAAGTCCAGGAAGAAATTTCCCAGAACTACACACAACAGGTGCTATGTTTTTTTTGTTTTTTTTACTTTATCATGCATGTAATATGCTAAGTTTCATTAAGTCACAACAACTTAACCACTGGTCAATTTCTTATTTTATCATAACTATTACCACTTATTCAGTGTTTGCTGTATCTCTGAGAAGACGGCATAAAATGGCAATAATTTATTTTGATTGCAAGAGTAAAAGTATTTGTACTTTTTCAATTTTGGGGGAACAAAGTGTAGATCATAAAACAATGTATATTTCAGTTTATTTTCCAAAACGCAGTAATACTGTACATATAAATAAAACATACAGGATGGAAAACAATTTTGTTCTGAAATCCACATTGAAATGCAACACGCGCTTCTTTTAAGGGCTTTGCGTTCTCACTGCTTCTTCGCCATTTGTTTCTGTCTTTGTCCTAACTCGTCATCCTGACAGTCCAGTTTGGTCTCCTCAATTTCACTGCAGGTTTTAGCTCTTCCTTCCCCACTGTACATGCTTCCCTGTATCTGGCACTGCCCCTGTTTAGAGTCATGCTCTGGCTCCTCATCCGATTCTGACTGCTGTTCTTTCCCCGTTTCCAAGTCGCTCTGCTCACTTTCCAAGTCGTCATCCTCTGTGGCCATCCGAAAGATGACAGGAATCTGTGTGAGAATGCGGTTGTCCTCTTGAAGCCCGGTGATCCAGTGAGCCAACGTTACGTGGGCCGCATCTCCAGCTACACACATTGCAAACACAGGGCCTTCCTGCACTGATGAGGCCAAGGGGGAGAAAAACAATTTGTCAAGGGAGGAAGATCACTCCAGAGAGCACTCATGCATCCAGCAACAGGAATAAATTTTCTACTCAAAAGTTAAAATTCTGGAGGCTAGCCATGGAATACTACAGCAGGCATCTAATCAGTGTAATTAATGCACTTACACATTTACCATCCTGACCTTGTGATTGAACATCCTGCTCTGCCAAAGCCTGTGCAGTCGACCTCACAATGAGCATATTGGTTATTTTACCTTGCTGTTTGGAACTACAACAATTAGATATTGTACACCACTCCTTTCCTATTCCATCCCCAGGCGCTGCATGACATCGCCGGGCATGGAGGGGGGCGGGGTGGGAGCGGGGGAGGGGGGCCTGGTGATGATGCGCGCTGAAAGGGAGTGCTCGGTTTTCACTCAGGTTTCTTCTTTCTTTGTTTGTCCAAGCGATATCTCAGCCATCCTTTGAGCTGGGAAGCTGAAATTTCAGCACAATAGTGAGCAAGTAAGTGCTTTGGCAAAAACTATGTTTTTTTTGTTTTTTGATTAATCAATTAATTGATTAGTTATTTAATTATTATCGATTAATTAAGAACTTATCGACTTTCCTCTCATCTGGGCAACATCTCAGCCACCTTTTGAGCTGGGAAGCTGATATTTGGACACGACAATGACCAAGTGATTTGGCTGTAAAGGCTATTTTTGGTTTATTAATTTATCGATTAATTATATAATTTTACGATTAATGACTTTTTTTAAAGTTACAACTTTGGGTGAAACACTGGTGGTTGAGGTATGCTATTAGCCAATTGATTAAGAAATTATTTTACGATCGTTATTTATCGATTTTAATTACGCAATCAATTATTGTACCCCCTCTCCCTCCCAATACTGTCTCTATGTGCTGCACAGAGGCACTGCTGGAATCTGGATACGAGAATTTTTTTTTAATTCACAAGTAATTCTTCACCATTGAATTGCATTGAACCAAAAACGATATGTAGCACAATATCTCAAAGTTATTGACGACTTATGACAAAACCAGGTGGATGAGTTGGTAAGGTGACAAGACCAAGCCGATTAGATTTTGGTTGAAATCCAGATCCGACCCATCAGTGGGACACAAAACCTAAAATGTTCAACCTGGCCAAGTTATGCTCTCCACTGAGTGCCATTGTAGTATGAGAATTGCATTGCCATCTGTACCTATTTTATCAACTCTGACATGGGCTGGAAGTGTAGCATAGAGGAATGCAAACTTGCTTCAAGAAAGTGCGGTCCAGCCTCAGTTCGATTCTCGGCCCAGCTATAAACTGTCACTCTGGTGTTTCATATTTTGGGTGCTTATTCAATGTGTGTACTGTCCCTCAGATAGTCGTTAAATGGAGGGTCCCATCTGATAGTTTAGTTGGTTGATGGTAAAGATCCCACTGTGTCCTTTGTGAAGAGAAGGTGGGGTATAACTACCACCCTGACCAAATTGCAAATTCCTGCACCCTCAGATAAGTATCCTGCGTTGGTGGCAACCAGTCCAGGATTCTAACTTTTGTCAAGAAATGGCTTTGGCAAAACTGACACTCCAAAGCATGATGCATAACTGATCGACATTTATTATAACGTAGCTAAAAAATAGGTGTCAGAATGTGTAATGACAAATATATGAAATATATGATATTGTGACATATCTGCAAAGTAAAACTGAGCAAGTGAAAGAAAAGAATAGGGCAGTTAGATTTCAAAAAAAAATCTTTTTTAACCATCATGCATTAAAAACCCCAAGCACATTTGTCATAAGGTGGGCTTTAAACATTGTAGCCAAACCTAGTCTGCCTTTCATTGATTACAAAAACGATCCACTCACCATCCTCTACGTGGAAAGATAAATCGTCACCAAGATCACGCTCCAGGTCCAAGTCCAGCTCAAGGGGGTAATACAGGGAACGCTCGGGGTCCAAATGTTGATCCTGTTATAACCACGATCAAGCATTTAATCTATTTATTTTGAAAACCAATATCCAAATAAAAATCACACACAAAAAAGTAGAGGTTTTTGTAGCTCCGTCGATTTCCTTTCACTTTTATAATTTTACCCACCTTCTCAGACCCCGGGAGCACGTGGGAGCTTATCAATGGAGCCCGTGTGTGGTACCAGGATCCTTTGTCCGACATCATCTCACCTGCTAAAGGGACTCCGAAGTTCCGTGTTCTCTACGTCCCCCATCCATTTATATATATATATATATATACTGAATATATATATATACTGAATATATATATATACTGAATATATATATATACTGAATATATATATATACTGAATATATATATATACTGAATATATATATATACTGAATATATATATATACTGAATATATATATATACTGAATATATATATATACTGAATATATATATATACTGAATATATATATATACTGAATATATATATATACTGAATATATATATATATATATATATATATATATATATATATATATATATATATATATATATATATATATATTTCGAGAAAGCGTAAAATTGCAACATTTGTATTTCTGACAATGGAATACATCTCATTGAAATTCAAACAATTACTTTCCCAACTGTTCAAACATGGTAGCTCAAAATGTCGAAGGCAAAAGAGACAAGGAATGTCTTACAATTCTACTTACTGCATCTAAATTTGCAAAAAAAAAGAAAATTACATCCCTTTGCATCCTCAGAAGACAAAAAAGTAAGTTAAGAATTTTAAAGTTACTTTATCCTGAAAGGGGAGGGAGGGCTGGCAGGATGGCTGAAGTACGCACACTCGCCTCTAAGCTGTAACCTGCATTTGAATCCCGACCCAGCTATAAACTGTTATCCCGGTGTTTCACAGGCATTAGTTGGACGTTAAAAATCCCATGTTGTCCTTCGCAAAAAGTAGGCGAGCTATCGCCGGCACCATGGACAAATTACAAATTCCTACCCCTAATTTTTGCTGGGAAGGCAATGGCAAACTATCCAGCATCACCCTTAAGCAGGAAGCTGTGTACATCAGAGAGAGAGAGAGAGAGAGAGAGAGAGAGAGAGAGAAAGAGAGAGAGAGAGAGAAAGAGAGAGAGAGAGAAAAAGAGAGAGAGAAAGAAAGAGAGAAAGAGAGAGAGAGAGAGAGAGAGAAAGAGAGAGAGAGAAAGAGAGAGAGAGAGAGAAAGAGAGAAAGAAAGAGAGAGACTTTTTGACTTTTGAAGTCCTTTTATTATCAAAATAATACAAAAAAAATGTATTTATATCTTTACACCAACCATAAATACATGAAAAAGCAATGAAACGAAAAGGTTGCAGAAGTATCACGGCACACAATTTGCCAAAATAAACCATTAACTTTATACAACCTACAAAAATATTACCAGTTGGTTCTCACGAACCTCACACAACCCTTCATGACACCAAGTATTGGTGAATTCATCAAGATTGTTTGCATCCTTATAGAAACAAAACTCTAGTTCAAGTCTTGCTGACACGAGGGCATTGAAAAACAACATTACATTGCATTCCCCGGCAGGTTTACCGTTCAATTTCTCCCTTCTTGAGAGATATATTGCCAGCTTGGCTGTTGCGACAAGAAACCTCATTAACATATTTTCCTTGCTTGACTTGGCATTAAAGCCGAAAATAAAAGAACGCAACGAGAAAACAACCTTCATTCTGTGTGCCACAAGATTAAACCACCGAAACAAAGGAACCAATCTCACACAATTAATGAAGGCGTGGAACACGTCCTCCGTACATATGCAGAATGGGCAACATGTGGATGTAGGAGAGAAATGGTTGATTAACTTATTGGAGGGGACTATCCAGTGGATCAGTCTCCATTGGAGATCACCAGATCTTTTACTTATGAGCTTGCTATACATGGAGTTCCATACAGGTTCAGAGGGGGGTCCCACAGGCAACAGTCTCTTCCACCGGATTACTCCATTTAGCGGCGTATCCCCCAGCAGTAACTTGACACATGACTTGTATAGCTCTTTACTGCTAGTCTCTTGAAAGGGGCTTATCCCCATGCTAACCGGGGGTAAGTCTTCCAACTTGAAGTGCACCAGTAACCCAGGAAAAACCCACTCATCGTGCAATGGTTCGAGCTCGTGGGACCAGCATACTCTCAGCTGTACCCCTATTCGTATCACCTCTCTCAACACTTTTTCAGTCACTCTTTCGGACCGAATTCCTGCTAGCTCGGCTACTTCTCGAGCTGATTTCCACCCACAACCTGAAACTTGCCGGAGGTGCCATACTTTTGTGATGCCGGCAATTATGAAATGCTGGCAGAGGTCCCTACTTTTGGGTATGTTTGGGAAAAGCCGATTGCAGAACAAAGGCTCTTGTGCAAACATATGGATGTCTTAGTTGTCTTCTTGACGGCACACTGTGAGGTTCTGCCAAGCATTCAACACACTCTGATAAAAAACAGGAAGAGGAGATGTGTCAACTTGTTGAAGCAGGACCAAGAAACATTCGCGGCCATATCCCAGCCCGCCAGCTTGCCGCAAAATGTGGGTGGCCAAAACATGGTTTGGTAATTGTTCTTTCACCAAAAGTTTTTGCACAGTGCATAGCCGAAAGGCCATTATGCGGCTCCTGATGTCGACCATACTCTGGCCACCCTCGGCCAATGGACGGCATACGTTTGGCCGTAACCAGTGATGCCCTCCCCAAAAGAACTCCAACAGTTGCCTTTGCACTTCCTTCACCAAGCCTTCTGGTGGTTGCAGGCAGATGAATCTGTGCCACAAGAAGGAGGCGACGAGGTTCTTGACTACCAAAACTCGGCCCTTATACGAAAGGTGAGGCAGGGCTCTCTTCCATCTACTCAATCTCTTTTTTACGCGTTCAGCGACACCTTCCCAGTTTTTCTGGCCGTACTGTGGGGATCCAAGGAACACTCCAAGATAGCGAACACCTTCATCCACCCACTTTAAACTTGCAGGAAGGTGTATTGGCGGGTCTTGCGCCATTCTAGATGCACTGTCCCTGACAGAGGGAACCCATAGCGCTTTGCTCTTTTCCCAGTTGCACTTCAACGAGGAAGCTAAACCAAACAAATGTAGGCACTTAGCCAGAGCTGCAATGTCGTTATTGTTTTTAACAATGATTGCAACATCATCAGCATACGCCGATACGACAACTGGAGGATGATCAGGAGATATACTCATTCCAGAAACGTTATTCCTTAGTAACACGAGAAGTGATTCCATTACAAGGGTGAACAGTAAGCCGGAGACAGGGCAACCTTGCCTTACCCCCCTTTGAACCTGTATGGGAGAACAAAGCTCATTGTTCACCTTAACTAAACTGAATATATTGTTGTACAATAAAGCAATATAAGTTCTGAAATTATCTCCAAATCCACAGGCTTCAAGCACATGATTCAAAAAGACATGATCGATGCTATCAAAAGCCTTTTCTAAATCAAGAAAAATTATACCAAAGTCATTCTGCACACAGTTGCCATCTATGAGATCTCTAATGAAAAATATGTTATCATACATAGATCTACCTGGAATACAATAACTCTGATCAGGGTGAACCAAATCGCAAATTACCCTTTTAGCTCGATTCGCCAGAACTTTTGAAAGGATTTTATAATCAGTGCATAGTAGAGAAACAGGTCTCCAATTCTTCATTTGTCGCAAATCACCAGCCTTTGGAAGAAGGGACATCACCGCTCTTCTCAAACTTAAAGGCAATTCTCCATGAGTCAGTGATGATTCAAGAACATGCATCAGTTCTGGACCTAATAGTTCCCAAAATTCCACATAAAATTCAGCCGGCAGACCATCGATTCCAGGGGCTCTTCCCGAGTCCATTCCAGCCAGGGCTTGCGTTAACTCCTCGAGCGTAATTGGCGAGTCCATATCCAGCCGCTGGGACTCGGTTAACGAGGATAGGTGAGAGGTTAAAAGTCTCATTGTTTCATCACAAACAACCTGTTTTGAAAACAGTTTGGAAAAGAAGTCTTGAACAAATAACCGTCTGTCTCTGGGATTTACAACGACAGCTCCGCCAGGATTAATTACAGAAAAAAATGTTCTTGGGTGCTTTACTGACAGAGTCCAGACGAAAAAAAGCTTTACTAGGGGTATCTAAAACCTTTAAGTTCTTAACCCTTAGACCTTAGTCTGAGCAACAACCCTGCTGCTTTCTCCTGGATTAACTCTCTCAGCTGAGTCTTCTTTTCTAGTAATAACTGGAAGTTTCTTGCATTATTATTTTTAGCAAGTTTACCTTCGAGCTGTACAATGTCAGCTTCCAAACAAGTCATTTTTATATTCTTAACATTTGTAATGTTTGCTCTAAACTGTTGACAAAACACCCGAATCTGGGCTTTCGTATTGTCCCACCAAAGATTAACTGAAGAAAAAGAGGGCTTTCTTTGGATTTGATTAGCCCAGAAAACTTGGAAGGCTTCTTTAAATAGACCATCTTCTAGAAGACTGGTATTAAATTTCCAGTATGCACTTTTATTTATTGACTGAGGAAAAAGAAACCCCATGGTTACTAAATGATGGTCTGAGAATATTGACAGAAAATAATCTGGAGAGACTATAGCGTTTCTAAAAGGTGAGTTTATATACCATCGGTTGAGTCTCGCAAAGGACACTCTTCCTCTGGTGATGCGGCTCCAGGTAAACTGAGGTTCATTGGGGAAAAGTACCCTCCATACATCTAGCAAACCCACCCGAGAAAGGAAAAGGGATAAATCGATACATGATTCGGGATGAGGTTCTGCCGAGTTCCTGTCCATTACAGGTTCAAAGGTACAGTTGAAATCACCCCCGATACACACACATTGGTTTAGATCAACTGTCTGCAGGTGATTAATCACAGACGCAAAGAAAGCTTTCCGTTCTGTGCTCTCACTTGGTGCGTACACATTGAATAATGTGAAATGGAAATTATTAACCTCCAGTTCAAGAGAGCTGAATCGGCCTTTAATGATCTCCTGGAAGAGGATTGACTCAGGTACTAGCCCTGGTCGAAGTACGAAAGCAACACCTGCCGAAAAGGAAGACAGGTTGCTAAAAAAGCACTGTCCCCCAAAAACGCGACACCAATCATATTCTACGTTTTGGGTGATGTGCGTTTCCTGCAGTAAAAGTACATCGACATTTTTGCGCCGAAACAAACTTTGCACTTGAGCTTGGCGGTTTGGGTTTGCACCTCCACCGTTAATGTTCAAGGTGCCAAAGGTAATTTGCTTCATTCCTTATCAAAAGGTTTGATTGGGTGTTGCGAAATCTCAAGACTGGCTTTTGTAATAAATTTCCTGAGTCGGTGAAATTGTGACCTTGTTAGTGGAAATTCTTTGCCCTTTCTTGTTATTTCCTTTGCTGATTGAATAAATGAACCTAAATCAGGAAATTTATCCCTGATAACTACATTTCGCTGTCTGTAGGTTTCATTCAGAAAGGAGAGTACGAGTTGAGGAGATATCATTGGCTGACTCAACTGAGACTGAGACAACTCGGGCACCTCGTCATCCTCATCAGATTCCGACAAGTCTGACAAGGTCCCTCCAGGATCGAGGATGTCGGCCTCCGTGGTCACTATGGGAATTGTCAGTATCTCTGGGGATTCGCTGGAGAGCTCCACTGTGCGATCCACGATGCCATGGTGATATTTGTGCTCGTCAGAAGTTGAAGCCTCGGTTTCATCCTCTTGTGGAGCACAATCTACCGAATCGATGAGCGACTCGGTAACACAGTTTTGAATCTGCCTCGGTAGAGCAGCAC